>NC_056733.1:1115741181-1115751181 GCF_019279795.1 Protopterus annectens | reverse complement strand
CATGCATTTGTGCACGTGTTCGTACAGTGCACTGGTGTATGATTCAGTGGCCATGCAACTATTTTCCATTTGCATGGGTGCCGTGAAGTTAGCCACCTCTGTTTTTAGGAGCCCAAAGTTAGCTTTGGAGAAGTTTTTCATGGTGGTTACCTTTGGGGGGGAGGATTTCCAAGGTGATTAGTTTGTGGTCAGATCTAACCTTTGGTTTAGAGCAACGGTCGCCCATGTTAGTAGTGACCAGGTCAAGAATGTTGCTACCTCTAGTGGGGGTAAGAACGAGCTGGTCCAGGGCATTGGAATTAATGAATTCCAGGAAACGTTGGGCAAGTGTATTGGTACATCAGTAGTTTTCCCAGTTAATGGAGGGGTTAGTTGAAGTCGTCCAGTATGACAGTGTTAGGTTGGACCCTAATATTCTCCAGGGTACTTAGGAACGTGGAGTGCGAGGCTTGGGAAATGGTTGGGGACCTACAGCAGGCTACGACCTGAATTGCTGTTTTACCCATTTGGAGCGCTTTTGCAAGGAAGAGTGGGCAAATATTGCCAAGTCAAGATGTGCCAAGCTGACTACCCAAGAAGACTGAATGCTGTAATTAAATCAAAAGGTGCTTCAACAAAGTATTAGTTTAAGGGTGTGCACAATTATGCAACCAGCTTATTGTAATTTTTTTATTTTTTATATTTTTCCCCTAACAGATATGTTTTTCAATTGAATTGTACAGGTTACAGGTCACATTAAAGGTGGGGAAAAGTTTTGAAATGATTTATTGTGGTCTAATTTTTTATATCACAAAAACCTGGCATTTTAATAGGAGTGTGTACATTTTTTATATCCACTGTATGTGTGTGTGTGTGTGTGTGTGTGTGTGTGTGTGTGTGTGTGTGTGTATATATATATATATATATATATATATATATATATATATATATATATAGATATATATATAGATATATATATATATATATATAAATATAAATATAAATATACATATATATACACACACACACACACACATATATATATATATATATATATATATATATATACACACACACATATATATATATATATATATATATATATATATGCAAACACATATATATATGTGTATATATAAACATACACATATATATATATACACACACACACACACACACACACATATATATATATATATATATACATATATATATATATATATATATATATATATATATATAAAGTCGCAGTTCGTGGCTTTCGGGTGCTTCATTTATCAATTTTGTGGTCTAGTTCGTCTTGTGGGGCGCCTTTTCTCTTATTTTTGTTGGTCGAGTACTTTTGGTGAGAGGATGGAGCCAGAACGTGTGGAGGAACAGGACTTAATGGAAGCCAACAACTCTGACAATCTGCGTGAAGCAGTCGGTCAGCTTACACAAGTAGTGATGCTTTTAAACAACAATATTTCTCAGTTGCTGAACAGCAGAAACAATGGTTCATGCCTGGTAACCAGGAAGAACTGAGTAATTTGCGGAATGATGTGATAAAGGAAGACGGAGGCAGACGAGCCGTTAACTTGGAAGCAGAGGGAAGGAATACGAATAATGGGAGCTTGGAAGACATTCCTAATGTTTTAGGAGTCAGGGGACTTCTTTAAACAGTGGTGTTGTTACACAAGCACAGAGAGATTTGAGACCAAAGGATAAGCGTACGAACGGCCGTAATATGGACAGAGTCATTGAACCCAACGCAGGTAACAAACGCGTTGAACATATGACTTTGCTTGGCAGGACTGGTTAAAAGAGTCTGATAGTTTAAACTATAAAAATGCTCAGTGGAATGTCTTTGAAAAGGTGAATACTTACAATGACAATGTTAATTTACTACAGGATTTGATGTTGAAATATAAAACATTGCACTTAGATAATTTGTATTTGAAACCATTTTTAACACTAGGCATTGTGCCTAAAGGCTTACGGGTTTGCAAATACCCGAATAATACAAAGGAAAGTAGTATTAAAGATTTAGTACAGATTTTTGATGAATGTGGGCTTGGAATAATGAAAATAATAATTAGAGACAATGAAAGTGAAATGGAACAGCTCTTTGAAAAAGACTGATGAAGTAAATGAAATGATTCTGAATGACCTTTTGTTCACAGTTGAAAATGAAAAAATTAAATATTATAATATCAAAAAGAAGGTAGATGGAGAAATGTCTCAATAATTCTAGAAGAAAAGCTAGAAAAATTGAAAGGGATGTATGAGAATACAAGGAGAAGAGAAGTTACCCTAAAACAAAAATAGGGGGTAGATATGGGGGTTACTATGGTGTATTTAACAATGGTGGATTTGAAAAGAATAGCAGATTTAGACAGGGTGATTCAGGTATATATAATCAAGGCTTTAATAAGAATGATTGAGAAACCAGACAGTCTAATGATACCCATACTAAAGTTCATTTTAACAATAGTAGATTAATGAAAATGAGCATGATTTTTGTGAAACTGATAGCCATGTATATGATTTGAATGACCCTTTGGATTTTCCCCTACCAAGACGTTCGGAGAGGATTCGGAACAAATCAACAGCACAATACAACAATTAAGGGGTGAAACTATCACTACAGATAAGGCTGATGACAATAGTAAGGAAATAGTTAAAATTAATGAAAATGTATATAGATATCAGAACTTTAATATTTTCAATTATAGCAACATAGAAATTAATGAATGGTATTTTAGGCTATTTATGAAAGGCCTAAAATTTATTCCTAAAATGAAAAGTGATATTAGTAAAACCTTAATTGACCTGAAATTATTTATTAGGAAGAAAAAATTCGAACTACTACATGAAAATAACAGTTCTGGCAACCTACTTCCCTCTTCTAACCCTGTATCACTTAGAAAGAAAAGTACTGCCAACCCTATTATACACCCCAACTTAAAAATTTTGAGGTTGTAGTAGAGAGGGAACTTAGGGAGGAACTAAAGAGATCAAAAATGAGACCAAATTTGGTGTGGCAGGAAAGGGAACTGTTAAAAGGTTTAAGTGAGGATAGAAATATAAGAATGTCAAGGCCTGACAAAGGTAGTGGGATTATCATAACAGATAACACTATCTATAATACTAAAATGGAAGAACTGTTAAGGGACGAAAATAGATACGAAGTAGTATCTATTAATGAAATAAATATAGCTCACTCTAAAATTGATTTTGCCCTTAAAGAACTATTAAATGATGGATTAATTAATAAACAGACATTTGAGTATTTATATGTTGAGAAAATTACAGTTGTGTACACTTACCATAAATGTAGATGTTCGAGTGTATTCACTGTTGCAGTCACTACATTTGGGGTAATCCTGCTAGCAGGTTGCCCTCAGCCGGCCTGAATTCCAAAGTCTTGGGTCCTGCGTCGGCCACTGTCACCCCTTCCCTGACGTCAGGGGTATAAAAGAAGCAGCCAACACCATTTTCTTCAGTTTTTCTTGCCCCAGATGTCAGGTGCCCCCAAGAAGGGTAGCCAAACTTTATATATATATATATATATATTCAGAAATACACCAATATAAATTTTACCTTCATCTATAAGCAAATACACCACATAGGTAGTATAAATCAGAGAAGGAAAGATAAGATCCAAAAGAAAAAAGGGGGAAGGCGGGTGGGTAACCCAGACTGCAACAGTGAATACACTCAAACATCTACATTTATGGTAAGTGTGCACAACTGTACTATGTTCTTTGTGTTTCACTGTTGCAGTCATTACACTTGGGTAGAGTCCCAAAGCTATGTTTGGGAGGCTGGAACTAGACAGCAGTAGGAGTGGCTATGAGGCCCTGCAGACCTGCAGTGGCAAAGCCTGCTCTGGATTTTGAGTAGAGTGACAGATGATAATGCTTTGTAAAGGTGTGCACTGAACTCCAAGTAGCCGCCTCTAAAATGTCTCTGGTTGGTACTCCCCTGAGAAAGGCTGCTGAGGTGGCTGCAGTTCTGGTGGAATGGGGCCTAATGCCCTTAGGCACTGGCTTGCCATGGTGTAAGTAGAAGAAATGAATGCAGTGGCCTAACCACTTAGAAATAGCCTGCTTTGAGATAGGCTTTCCTTGTGATCCTGCAGCATATGCCACTAGTAATTGCTCTGTCTTCCTGAAAGCTTTGGTTCTCTCCAAGTAGAATCTAAGCTGTCTGTGTATGTCCAAAGAATGCAGAATTCTCTCCCCCTTGTTCTGTGGATTTGGGTAAAAGGTTGGCAGACGGATGGCTTGGTTAAGAGCCACACTGAACACTACTTTAGGCATAAATGTTGGGTTTGTCCTCAGGGAGACCCTGTCTGGATGAAAAATGATAAAAGGTTCCACAGCCATGAGCACCTATAGCTCTGAAACTCGTCTTGCAGAAGTAATTGCTAAGAGCAGAGCTGTTTTCCAAGATAAAAACTTCATATCAGCAGTAGCAGCTGGCTCAAAAGGAGGCAGGGTGAGCTTTTCCAAGACATAGTTAAGGTCCCATGCAGGTATTGGTAGTCTCCTTGGGGGCCTTAAATTTTTGGCTCCTCTGAGGTACTGCCTTAATAAAGGGTGAGAAAAAAGTGGTGGCTCTGTATTGTAATAAGCCGAAATGGCAGAGTCATGAATTTTAATTGATGAAAAAGATAGGCCTTTGTCCAGCATCTCAGTTAAGCATTGCAAAATCTGAGGAATATTTGGTACCGCTGTATCAGTTCCTTGTGCCTGGTTCCAGGCACAGAATCTCTTCCATTTTCCAGTATAAGACTTTCTAGTACTAGGCCTTCTGGCTTCCAGAATGACATCCATCACAGCTTTACTGAGAGGTGTTTTTTGTATGACTACATTATCCGCCATGCTGCCAAGTTTAATGTCCTGAGTTGGCTGTGCATGATCTGATTGTTTTGCTGGGACAGTAGTCGAGGTATCTGAGTTAAGGTCCAAGCTGGGAATAGAGATAAGTTCCTTAGTATTGGATACCAGTACTGCCGTGGCCAGTCTGGGGCAATCAGTATCATCTTTGGCTTCTCCTGTCTGACCTTTAGGAGCACCTTGGGGAGGAGAGGCAGTGGAGGAAAGGCATATACTGATAGGTTTTTCCAGCTGAAAGATAGGGAGTCCACTTTCCATGCTTGTTTGTGTAAGTCCTTGTGCAGAATCTTTTTAGTTGGTAATTGAGAGGGGAGGCGAATAGATCTATGTCTGGGCATCCCCATTTCCTTGTTATCATGCCGAAGACTTGTGGATCCAGCTTCCACTCGTGGGGATCCATGAGGTTTCTGCTTAGTTCGTCTGCCAGAGTATTTTCCTTTCCTGGCAGGAATTGTTCCTGCAGATGTACTTGGTAAGTTAAAGCTGTGTCCCACAAGGTCATGGCTAGTCTGCAAAGGGGGTAAGAATGTGTGCCCCCCTGCTTGTTTATATACCACATGACTGTGGTGTTGTCTGTCTTTATCAGTAGTTGTCCCGGATGAAGTAGGTCCTTGAAGGCTGTCAGGGCATTTTGAACAGCTAACATCTCTTTTTGACTGATATGTAGATGCATTTGGTTTGAGGGCCATGTGCCCTGAATGCATCTTCCTGCCATGTGGGCTCCCCAGGCATAGTCTGATGCATCCGATGTTAGTGTCTGCCTGGCTGGAGGTAATGTGAATGGCTGTCCCTTGTTCTGGTGACAAGCCTTTGCCCACCATCGAAACCCCTGTTGCAGGCAGGGAATGAGAGTAACTATTGTTTCCAGGCTGTGGCAATGTTGAGTCCAAACACTTCTCAGGTACCACTGAAGTTTCCTCATATGCAGTCTTGCATATGGAATTAGTAGGATGCAGGATGCCATGAAGCCCAAAGCCTGCAGAATTTTTCTTGCATATAACTGGGCCTTTGTTGCCAACATTTTGAAATAGGTAGTCAGTTGCCTTTGTTTGTCTGGCATGAGATAAGCCATCTGGGCAGTTGTATTTAAGCTTGCACCCAGGAATATTATCTCTTGTGAGGTTACTAGTTTTGATTTCTTTTTGTTGACTGTGTACCCTAGGCATGTTAGAAGTCTTTTTACAAATGCCAGATGTTGAAGAATAATGTCCTTGTTCTCTGCTTGAATGAGACAGTCGTCCAAGTAAGGATATATTTGTATTCCTCTTTGTCTGCAGAATACAATTACTGGTGCCAGGCACTTTGTAAAGACCCTGGGCGCAGTAGATAAGCCAAAGGGCAGTGCAGAGAATTGGTAATGCAGTGAACCGGCCTTGAATCTTAGGTATCTTCTGCATGATTGTCTGATTGGAACATGCAGGTATGTCTCTTTTAGGTCCAAAGTCACAAGTCAAGCATTCTTGCCCAGCATGGGCAGAAGCTGCTGCAAAGTCAACATTTTGAATTTTGGGATATCCAGGAAAGTATTCAGAATAGGCAGGTCCAGTATCGGCCTCCAGGCCTTGTCCTTCCTGGGTACCAAGAACAGTCTTGAGTAAAATCCTTGTCCCTGCTCTTGCTCTGGTACTTGCTGAATGGCCCCGATGTCCATGAGGGATGAGGCTTGTTTTTGTGCCTCTGCCCATTGATTTTTTTGGCAGATCTGGCCAGCCGTTTGCCTTTGGCAGAGTATGGAAATGGAACTTATAGCCTTGTGACACTATGTTTAGAACCCACTTGTCCTGGGTTATGATGTGCCAATTTTGAGCAAAAAGTGCTACTTTTCCCCCTAAGGGTGCTGCCAGAAGATAAGTGCTTGGTTCAGGCAGGGGGAAGTCATTGGGACTGTTTTCTGCATGTTTGTGATCTATCTTCTCCAGCTTTGGAGGTAGAAGCACCCTATTGCTTGGGCCTATAAGAACCTTGCGCCTGGGATCTGCCCCTAGGGCGTCTGGATCTGCCCCTTTGAGGTATGTCTGACACAGGAATGGACCAATTTTTTGTAGGCCAGTGTCTACTAAACTTAGGTGGCTGTACTTATAAAAAATATTTGACAGTTTGCATAGATTTAGCTTTGTCCTCCATTTTCTTTAACACCTCTTCTGCCTTAACACCAAAGTATCATGCTGTAAAGGTGCATCTAGTAATTTAACTTTAACATGATCAAGTAGATTTTGTTCCTTTAACCAAGCATGCCTCCTAATTACAGAACCCATAACTACGGCCCTGCATGAGGCCTCCAACGAATCAAAACCACATTGCAAAGTATGTTTTCCAAATTGTTCTGCTGCATACAATAAATCCTGCATTTCCTTGTTTTCTGCACATTCAGAATTTAACATTTCTGTTTAAGCAATCCCATGACATGTTGCTGATACTTAAGCATATGAAATTGACAGTTTAAGGCCCTTATAGCCAAAGTTGCAGATGTGTAAACCTTTTTCCCCATCTATCCAGTGCCCTTGAATCTCTGTCAGAGGGGGTTGGGTTTTTTGCAGTGGAAGCCTTAACTCCCTTTGGACCCTGTGAAACAGTTTCTGGATCAGCAGCAGGGTTTTTAAAAATAAATTTGTGTGAGTCAGGAACCCTGTAATATCTGTCTGGCTTAACAGGAGCTGCGGGTAAGGAGTCAGGGGTCAAACTAGACTCCGAAAACACATCATCTGCAATGTCTAACACAGGTGGAATGGCTAGAGGCCTGTGCTGAGGTAGTAAAAGAAAATCCCTGAGCCTCTTTTTAGATTCTGAAAAATCTTGGCTCTCCCAGTGGAAATGCTCCCTCATGGTATGCAAGGTTTCACCAAAGGCATAGTCCTCAGAAAGAGATGCTGAAGGTATAGATTCTTCAGCATCAGAATCCTCATAAGGGGGAAGTGAATATTCCTAATCAAAAGAAATAGAAATCTGATCTGAAGATTCATAGTCAGTGTCTTGTCTAGGCCTCTTATCAGGAGGGGGATTGGAACCCCTGATCAAGGTAATCAAGTCTTCGGCCATTTTGAGCATCTATTTTTTTGGGCATAGAGGCCTGTCCACGTGGCTCTTGAGTTTGTTTCCTTGCTTTAAAAGGTGCTTTAGTCTTTGCCTTTGAAGCTGAAGTCATTTTAATGTAAAGATGTTTAGGTCTGAATACATCCTCAGAAGCCGGTACCTGCTCAGCGGCTCCGGACCCATCTGAGGGATTAGCGTTCGAGGCTTCAATACCTTGAGCATCCAACGGCATGGCTGACTCCACGTGGGAGTCGGTAGCGGCCTGCGACTCTAAAGTAGCAGGCGTCAGAGGCTGCGAAAGCACCTCACTGAGAACCGGCGACTGGCTTAGAAGAAGCTGCGTCGTCGGTTTTGGGCCTCGGTTGTTTTTCTCTATCCTTTTCTTTTCGTTTTTTGTAAACTCCGGTAGTCGGACGGCTATCCGACGACATTTCAGGATAATTAAACCGGAGTCCAAAAAAGTTTAAAGCAAAATCATACCGACACTTTATAGTGCGTTGGTTAAATCTAGCACAAAACCGGCAACCAGTAACATTGTGATCAGGGCCTAGGCAAGGAATAAGAATGAAAATCCTTATGAGGTATTTGCTTTCCATAAGAAATACAATTATTAACTTTTTCTGACATCGGACCGGAGCAAGAAAAAAGTTTCCCCAACAGGGTACTTAGCTTTATTGAAGACTTCGGATCTGAAACTCAAAACACGAAAATCTCAGGAGTCGGCCGACCGGCACTTGCGAACTGCTTCTGCTTCGAGAACCGCGCGGCAAGAAAGACCGAAGAAAATGGCGTTGGCTGCTTCTTTTATACCCCTGACGACCTGACATCAGGGAAGGGGCGATAGCGGCCGACGCAGGACCCAAGACTTTGGAATTCAGGCCGGCTGAGGGCAACCTGCCAGCAGGATTACCCCAAATGTAATGACTGCAACAGTGAAACACGAAGAACATCCACTTATACCAGTTATTTTTGGTATTGTGAAAGTGCATAAAGATTTGAACAACCCACCAATCAGACCTATTGTTTCGGCTAATAGATCAAAAACATACTCATTAGCCAAATTTGTAGATGAAAAATTTAAAAATATAGGTTTAGATAAAGAAGGTTTTTTAAAGGACTCATGGGATTTACTAAAGAATGTGAAGCATCACTTACATAAAAATAATATCACTTTTTTAACAGTGGATATAATAGATTTATTTTCAGTGATTCCACATAAGGTCGGAATGGATTGGTTTTTGGAAGCTCTGCTAGATACCAAAAAATTTGACTGGAAAGAACTAAGAGTGATTATGGAACTATTAGAACTGACCTTGTTAAACAACTTTATAGTTTTTGAAGGAGAGTTCTTTAGGCAAATAAAAGGTGTAGCTATGGGGGCCTGTTGTGCCCCTAGTTTTGCAAATATAGTTCTAAATACATGGGAAAAGAAATTTTTAATTTCATCACCATATATGAATTGTTGGAATTTTTATAAAAGGTACCTAGATGATTTGTGCTTCTTCAGGTTAGAGGGAGAAGAAAAATTGGAAGATTTTATAGACTTTATTAACAACACAACTAATTTTCTCAAATTTACACATAAAAGGAACAAGGATAAGTTAGAATACTTGGATATTACAATATACAAAAATTACCAAGATAATAAATTTGAGTCCAAAATTTTTAGGAAGGAGACATTCTCCAATTCTTATTTATATTTTACTAGCGCTCATCCCTTTAAACAAAAGAGAAACATTGTTAAAGGACAGTTTATAAGAATATCAAGAATGACTACAGTCCAGAAAGTGTTTGAGGATGAATGCATGAGATTGAAGGAAATGTTCTTAGATAGGAAGTATCCAGAAACTTTGATTGTTGAAGTTATGGAAGAAGTAAAGCAAGGGCGGGTTGAGAATTTCTGTCCATTGTTAGGGATGGGTATACAGAGGAGTGTGAAAAATATGGTGGAAAAGGATAAAGAAATGTTTAACAATAATAATAAAGACTATAATAATGTGTTTATCATGAATTTCAACTGTGACTCTAGGTTAATAAGGCAGATTATTAATAAAAACTGGAAAATGTTTTCAGAATTTTCAGACCTTACTACAATTTTTAAACAGCCA
>NC_056733.1:1114623681-1114713681 GCF_019279795.1 Protopterus annectens | reverse complement strand
AAGCTTAATAACTACCTGGTGCAACTAGTGTCAGTAATAACAGTAGCACACTACCTTTCATGACTGATGATCAGAAGAGTGACTTCTATTCCCAGTCCTGGTGATTAGATTGCTGACATGTCAGTGCAGCATTAGGGTGCTGCTACACTCCCGAGTGTGTCCTCCTTTGGATGAGACATTAAACCAAGGTTCAATCTGCTTGATTTAGTGGTTGTTTGGTACCAGGTGGTTAAAAACTTCCACAGCACCTCTAGAAAAGAGTAGGAGAAGCTCGCTGGTACCTTAGGCAAATTTCCCCTAGTAGGTACTACCTTGGGTCTCCACTAAAAAGAGGCCACTTGTCTAGTGGAACTAACCCAGTCAACAAATGACAGACAGACAAAACAGAACCTTCCCTGATCTACTGCCAACATTTTTTTAATACTAATCCCATAACTCAGATCACCTTTAACATGACTACACAAGCATTACTCTTAAAGTCCAGATTGTGCGTTATGCAAATAACCAAAATCCCATTAAAAAATATCTGTATCCAAGTTGATTATTTGTACAGGTTCAGATAGACCAAAGAATAAAACACTACTCTTTTCAGTATTTATCCCTCAACCATATGTATGTCTCCAGGAGACACAAGCTGAATTTAATATAGGTCAGTGGCACTAGTTAAAAATGCGCATATTTTAATGTAATCTGCATATATGGACACCCAATACACTTTATTAGATAAAAAAATATAAAACTGAACAGTAATGGGCTCACTATGGACCCCTGGGGCCACCAGAACCAGTTTATGACCAACTGGAAAAGTGACCATTCACTTTAACATGTTTCCTCCTGTTATTCGGCCAACCCTTTACCCAATTAATAACCTGGGTAATCAGAAAGTTAGTTAACTCCATGTGTGGGATACTATTGAAGGTTTTTGATAAGTCCAAATATACCACTCAAAACACTGATGCCATTGCTCAAGGCTTCAATAATATTACCACACAACTGGACAAGAATAGTAAATGTAAAATGCTTACTCATAAAAACCATGTCAGTACTGATTAAAATGAATTTCCTTCCCCACAGACATAATAGTTAATAAGCACCTTTTAAAATATTTAGTTCATACTGATGCTAGACTAATGGGTAGATAATGGTGATCACTCTCCTTTGGTAACTGAGGACTGAGTTCTATTGTCATTACTGGTGATTAGATTGCTGACATTTCAATTTAGCATTAGGGTGGCAATACACTCCAGTGTCTCCCTATTTTGGAAGAATATTCTTATTTTCAGGCCGCCACTGCACACAATGTCTATTCTTTGAGGTATGTCCCCATTTTCAGGCTTGCTTTACCTTTCAATACATGGTTTATGAAGCTGTCCAACACTAACAAACCCACACTATGTGACCAACGTAACAGTGGCATCAATTATTTAAAGAATCTTTCAGAAGCAAAAATAAATGGTCTTGTGTAGTAGAATTTTAAAACACAATTCATTAAAGTCCACATATTTTACATTATCTCTGTTTTTAAACATGTTTCTTTGCAGTATCCCAGATTCCTATGGGAAGCAGGAAAATTATGTGCTATTTGGAATTCAACTTTTATGCTAATTAGATGCAGATTTTTGGCTGCATTTTTGCCCATTTTTCAGGGGCCTTTGCACCTATTCTCAACTTCTGCAGGTTGAGAGGTGTGTTGATAATGACCTTGTTACGATCTTTTTTTTAAATATGAGCACTATATTAGCAAGCTTCCAACTATCAGGAATAGTGTATTTTAACAGCAGATTAAATACCACTGATCTTTTATGTTATAAATGAAGCAACCTGGAATTAAATCTAGACCCTTTGAGATGTTATTTTTAATCTTGGATAAAGTTTTTTTTTTAAACATTTCTTCCTCAATTACAGGACATACAGATATGAAAATATCAAAAATTAAAGGCTCAACATGAGGTCTTAAGAGTATAATACACGTATAATAAAATAACGTTTATACCACTACTAAGGGTATCCTCATGAGAAAATGGACGCACTCTGTTGGTGACTTTTTTTTTTGCACTGTTAACACAGCTATAAAAGTTCTTGTAGTCCAGATACTTCATCAACGAGTTCTAAAATGCAGTCAGTTGTTTCAATTACACTGTAATTCACTACATACTTTATTAAGTGCTTGCTTGGCACTGCTTGAGCCATGCTGTTTCCATGTCCTAAAAAGTTTCTTCTTTTCTTTCATAATAATTTTGTTTATCTTTTATTCTACCACCATGGTTTAACATACTTAGGATTATCCAAAACAACCCTTTTACTTGAATTCAGACTGTCCTGACAGTCAGTTTCAAATGAATACCATAAGAACACATGAACATGAATGAGTCTATTGGCATCAAATATAGCAATAAGATTACTGCAACTTCTCAGATTAGCACCACTGTAAGTAGCCAGTACTAGGCTTCCAATATCAAAATTCTGGTCCAAGAAGAATTAAAAAACTAAGTGGCCAGATGTGCCTAAGAAGTGCGTGTGTGGGGGGAGGGGCAGGGATGTAACATGTTGTTGTTGTCTTTCGGCTTTTCCCAGTTAGGGGTCACCACAGCGGAACTCCGGTCCGCTAATGATTGGCAGTAGATTTTCACAAACGCTGAGGTGCCAGCTCGACGTCCAACCTTCAACTAAGGCACGCCCTTTTACGCATGTCTTTCGAACATCCACCCAACCGCAGGGGAGGACAAGCAGACTCCACAGAGAAGGCACTCCCCACACTCCGTCCGACAATCGAATGGGAGAACCTCTTGCTGTGAGGCAACAACCTACCGCTGCACCACCGCGGAAGACTAGGGGCAGGGATGTAACATAATGAATCTTATTATTTTATTTATTTATTTAAATTTGTTGAACGGGAGTGTCTGACTGGACGTAGGTCCATTTTCAGCGGAGGCCCGGGGAGAAAAGCTCCACAGTTAAAATAAACAGACAGTAGTTACATTGGATTACATAGCGATTAACAATTTAACATAGCAATTACTTACAACATATTTACAGATGAAGAACATAGTACATCAGTAGACAACTAGAATCTTTATCTGTGAAGTACATAACAGACATTAACAAATGTTACAATGAGAAGTTCCTGCTGTATAATAAGTACTAGGCTTATGACCATCTGAGCTTGCTATAATCAAGGTAGTTAGTGGAGTAGACAGAAAGGTAGTGGATGGATGGGGTAGATGATATTAGAGTGGGAGTTGCAAGGGCACAGCCAGCATGTTTTTAGGTGCGCTTTTAGTAAAGTTTTGAAGTGGGTGCATGATGGTATGGAGGCAATTGTGGGTGGGAGTGAGTTCCATTATTTGGCTATGGCGCAAGAGAATAGTGCTTCACCAGCAGAGTTATTGGCTTTAGTGATCTGCAAGTGATTTTTGTTGCTGGATCTTAGTGGTCTGGTGGTGCGATAGGGTTGGAGTAGATTCTGGAGGAATGGGACATTTAGTGGATGGTTTACAAGTTTGTGGGCGAGTGAGAGTTGATACCAATATCTGTTACTAATAAAACAAAGTGGTATCCAATCATTTGTGTCTTATTTCTTGGTAAGTCACAACATTCATACTCTTACCTGTTACCACATTCACAGTTTCCAATTTACATTTGGAAAGTTGAAATCACCCACTCTAATCATATTACTCAGGTTCCCTTTTTCATTAATAAATTCAAAAAAAATTAAAATGATCATTATTCATGTTGGGGATGCTATAACAGCAAATTATTTGTATAGTATAACACATCTTTTCTTTTCAACTCCAAAAGTGTCAGACTGACATGTTTTTTTTCCTTCTTTAACCTCCTTCCAGAATGGAGTGTGGGCCCCCATAACATAACACACCCTAAATATCATAAACATGTTTTTCACCCTGCATTTATTTACAATCAATGTGCTGCGACTCACAGATTTCTTATATGTTTTTTAAGTGTTTCTCTAACTGATTTGTATTTAATGTAAACTGATTTAAAGCATTTCAAGATCCACTTACTTTCTCTTCAATACAAGACGCAAAAAAGTAAAGCAAATGGAAATGTTCACACCAATGATATCTTTAAAGCTTTGGTACTGCTAAAATGTACAGATATATGGATAAAAACAACACTTCATTATCCAAAAATGAGTACTAACTGGTTTGTTTATGCAGTGCTGCACTACAGATCATCTTGATTTTAGTTATAAAGTACTAATTAAAACTTTTTCAAGTTAGCTGTTTGAAAAACTTTATAGCACTGTGCTGTACTTAGCAAGACAGTTTCAGGATGCCAAACTGCAGACAGTGACCTAAAGTGAAAATTGCAGAATCAAGCCTATGGCATGCAGGCTGACAAATTTATTTCTGAAAACAAAGATCAGAATCAGAAAGAAATGGTGGAATCGTCATGACCTGTGGCAGTTTAAGTGGAAAGAAGTTCTCTAGTGCTTCTGGGCAGTAAACACTAACAAGAAGATAACAAAAGGAAAAATAACTCTTGAATAAGCTTAACTGCAGTGAGATTTTACTTTAAGTGATTATGACTGAAGACTGCTTCTGTCTTGAATCAGAGATCTTTCTCTTGCTGTCCCTTGCAATAAATTAATTTAAAAAGTAGATGGCACACACTTTTTTCTACTTTATAATCACTGTTTCAGGTATAACATTTTGAAACATTAGCTTATTTAAATGTTTTACTATATATGCTTAACTGTTTACTTGGCCTATTATCATTTACCACAGACTGATAAATGGAGATCTCCCATTAAGAACCTATACAAGACTAAGTGTGCGATAGAGGTTTGTCTTCTAGTTAGTTTGTTGATGTGTGCAAACTGGGGGCGGTCATCAAATCCCATTCTGATACACAAATTTGCTAGAATGGACCAAACAAATGCTTGGTGTGCTAATAGTGGTCTTACCCTCAATGCTAAGAAATCGGACACAGTTTCCTCTGGTAAATCCATTATCATACACCATAACAGGTAACAGTCCATTTAAATTTGTTCTAGACAGAGACCTGAATACCTTATGTCAGTTAAATTCTCTTCTGACCACCACATTTCTGTCATGGTTAGAAAATCCCTCTACCGTGCTCAGTGTACCTTTCACAGTACCTTTTCAAGGACTACAGAAGTCACAGTCCCACTTTATTCCAGCTTTATTAGAACCCTCACTGAACATAATGCCTCATTCGGCATGTAATCACTAAGCACCTAAACTAACTCAAGAAATCTCAGCAACTCTCATTCAATAAAGCCTACACTCAGTTTAATACAGACTCCAAAGGGGTGACTTCAGTTTAACTTTCCATGTTATAAATGTACCCACATTCTTTGAACTATTTCACCTATACAGAAATGGTGGTAAAGCAAACACCTGCTATAGTGAACTAATCCTATTCCATTACACTAACAAATAGCTGGCAAGACAGGTATCTAATTGGCTCCCTTTACATATCAAGTACAGTACTTCCCCAGCAGCCTTTTAAACCAGTCAAGATGTCAGGATGGGCAACTACAAATTGCCATCTGGGATATATGGGGATAATATACATTACTGAGGCCACAATTAATCTCCAGCAGTACTGAGTGATATGGCAGAGTTCCCTGAGTGTACTCTTGGCTATAATTTTAATAAGGGCCTATGAAAGTATGTGCATAAATCAAGAGAGACTTTTACTGGTTTGATGTACTGTCTTCTTAAGATGACCTTACATAACCAAGCGTTATCACTGCACAGTTATATGTTACCTCTGTGCCTGTGTCTGAAAAGGATGTCTTGGACCACTTCACTTATATTGTTATGAAACAACAACAAAAAAATAAAATAAAACTGATTCCATGGCTGCCATACCATGGAATAAATAGCTATCACTTTTAGTTTTAAATCTTAAAAAGAGCAAAATCCAGGATTCTTGAAATTCTTGTTTTCATTCAAAACTGGTCAGGAAACTGAATCACAGGCCAGCATGACTCCGTGTGTCTTAGTACAGTCATCTGAATACCAACAATTCTGTCCATCATTACCAATACTGCCATAGAAGGCAGTATTGGGAAAAATATTTCACTATGCAGATTTTGGGAATAATCCCATCTGGAGTAATCTATGCAGTACTGAAAACTACAGCTCTGTAAAAAACACAATAAAGGTAAATGGGTCATACAATTCACAGAACATGAACTTTCATTTTCCTTTCACAGATGCAGCAATTGACATCTTTTTTGGGAGATACAAATGTAAAAAATACTGGAATTCACAAACACACAGGGCATACAACGCAGTTCTAGAATGCTTATTTAGAACATGGGTGCAATCAGGTACACACCATGTAAGCCATATTGTACAAATCCATTTTGAAAAACAGCACTTTTTTGTGGTGAATATGGTAATTCATCACCTGAATTCTGCAATTTGCATTCACTGTTGATATATATTCCTAGCCTGTCACTCACTCACTTGCTGGTGCAAAGAAATATTCCCTTACCCACCAAGGCTGTATATCCTCAGTTGGAAATGTATATTTAGAATGATACCACCCAAATGCTGGAGTGTTGGAAAGCATATCCCAATGATGCCAAAACATCTCTCTGTCATTTTTATTCAATTTAAACTGTGCAATGATGTTATCTTCTCGGTGTTCTGGCACTCAAGTGACACTGCTCTTGACAGAATGCCAAGTATTATATTTCCATTATGCGTTACAAGTTGATTTTCATAAGATGGTTATTGCCATGGAGAGTTTTCCTCATTACTCATTTAAAAATGGGGCATCGCTCATGGACATCCAGAGTTAGTCATCAAATGTAAATAAGTAAAATCTTTTTTATTTATTCTTTCAAAATGAGAAGGTTGGGAAGAGAATCCTTTAGAACACATTGCAGGGATGGACTTTTTTTTAAATCTTCTATCCGTTCCCCACCATCATCAGCACCATGGCATGCTAATTATACCACTCTATGACAGCATGGAAGCCATCAAACATACTTCACTGCACATACCCACTGTGAACATCAACAACTTACCACAATTTACATACCATAAACTCTATCAGGCATCTCCTGAAACCACAATAGCAAAAAATAAGAAACAAATTAAAATGGCCATTCACTTTCTTTCCCTGCAGCACATGAATTGCTGCTCAAAATACAGCTGGCATTACAAGATACAATTTTGAGTGATAAGTTACTTTTAATGGGCATGTGACTCTGCTATTTTGAATACTTGAGTAAACATTTAGTAAGCACATCTTGCTCAGGGATACAAGCTTTCACAACTGTTAATTGTAACAATGTTGTGTTAAGTACTTGACAAAATAATTCTGTGTCCTGCTGAACTGACCTGCATATTGTTTTTCAGATGAACAAATGGTCATTTATACTGCAACTTAGCAAAACTGAACATACTGCTCATGGGTTAATCACAGCTTGGTACAAGTGCGGCTAGCAAACTTGGAAAAAAAAAGGGTTTTAGTAATAATGCATAAGGACAAGCACATCAGAAGAGTATTACCATCGAACAGGAGCTCTGTTCTGCTTGGCAACACTGCATAAGCAGTAAATATCACATCAGTATGTTACATACAGTAATAAACAACCACAAGCAAATGACGAAAAAACAAGAACACCGGCTAGGCAGTAAAAACCAATACAACTTTGAAGAACTTTGAAAACAGTCAGTTGCCGGACACTGAAGAATGAAAATTGTCCTTTAATTCCAAAAGCAACAGTCACGAATAACACACAGCACCACAATAAAAACGGAATAAACGTTAAGCGCTTTCTCCCGGTTTTAATACCAGGCTTCCTCAGAACAATTCATTTTCACACAGCCATAAGTTTAAATATCTAATCAGTGACATCACATGTTCCAATTCGATGACGAAAATTTTGTCATGAAAAATAAATATAAATATAAGTTGCAAAACACAATTTGTGACCTTCTGTAAGCACCAATTCAAAGAACATATAATTAATTAAAATACGTTAGTCTGTGTATTTAATCACGTAGCTACAAAATGTATACACTACACGTACTAAAAACAAGTGTTTTAACTGTTCGTTCAGTCAAATAACTAAAATTGCTGCGTTAAAAGTTAACAGTAAATATGTTAATAAGTAAATAAATAATCAAAAGAGACCTGGAACCAAGAAAAACATACATTGTTAAAAAAACATGTCCTAATAATAAATTAAAAAAAAAATTTTTTTTTATTTTTTTAGTTCAAACAATTAATATATTTATACATAAAAATGTTATACAGGAAAATAATGAGGTGTATCTTTCCTAGTAAAAACAACTTCTTTGTATATCAACACTAAAATAAATTGACATAACCAAATTACAAAATTACAACAAGTAAGACTCATGAAAGGGATGAAGCAGCTAAAATCTGAAAAGAATAAATTCACGGGTATCATATCTATAACCTATGTGATCGTTTCAATAAAATAAGAAATTTTACTCGATTAGAAGCCTTTTATTTTCTGCTTCAGCAGAAGAAGGAACATCAGCATTTTTACTTGGCTTTTCCATTTCTGGATTTCCAGCGCCACCTTCCAGGTCGTGGACCTATTTGTTTTACTGGTACTGTTTCCTTTTTGGCGGTTTCTCTATATCTATAACCTAGCAGCTCTCAACTTGAGAATGCTGCTAATATTAATGTTTTCATTTAGTCCCGGTTTCCTACCCGCATCTAAATTAAGTTGCCACAGCAGCTCTCTATATTCCAATTTTGTCTCCCAGCTTCCACCCCGAGGGTCTAAATCTACTTGCTCTAATACCACAAATTTCAAGTTCATATTGGGGCATAAAAGGGAATGTTTGTAAAAGGCATTAGTCTCCTTCTTTTTACTAATATCATAAAGATGCTCATAAATTCTTCTATTTAAAGGCCTTTCCATTTTCCCTATATAAAAACTCGAACATGTAACACATGTCCCCAGATAGACTACCCTTTTCGATTTACAATTAAAGTATTGTGCAGGTCTTAAATTAAATTTCCTAGAGGGAATAAACAAAGAGGTCTTGTTTAATATAAGGGCACATTGGTTACAAGAACCACATTTAAAAGTACCTTTCAACTTTTTATTGTCACGTTTAACCTCTCTATTACCTCTTTCCAAATAATCTTTAAGATTTAAATCCCTTTTTCTAATAAACCTTGGTTGGGCGGGAATATAATCTGATACATCTTCATTTGTTCTCAAAACATGCCAAAATTTCTTAATAATGGATTCAATCTCAAATGATGTCTCAGAGAAAGTGTGGATGAAGGCTCCATTCATATCATTTAAACTAGTATTACCTGACATATCAATAGTATTTCCTTTACCAATCAAAGGGTAATATTTGACATCTCTGTTTTCAATCACTTCCTTAACAATACCTTCAATAAAATCACCCGGATATTTCCTTTTCAAAAATAAGGTCTTTATAAAGGACACCTCTTCTAAAAATTGATCCAACTTACTCGTCATTCTAGATGCCCTAATTAATTGTCCCTTCACAATCCCTTTCTTTTGAAACAAGGGGTGACCACTCTCAAAGTGCAAATACATATTTGAAAAGTTTTTTTTACAAAATATTCTTGATTGAAAACAATTTTTTTAACCCATCTTTATATAAAGAAATGTCTAGATAATCTAATCTTCCCTCATTCAAATTCATAGTAAATTTTAAAAATTCCGTTGTTTCATTAATGTAATTAAAAAAATTGTCAAATTTTTCCTTTGTTCCTTTCCATAATAAACAAATATCATCCAAAAATCTGCTATATTGTACTATATACTTCATCCATACTGTTTCCAATATAAATTTATTTTCCCAAAAATACAAAACACAATTTGTATATAAGGGGGCACAAGCTGCCCCCATAGCTACACCTTTCTTTTGGTGATAATATTCACCATTAAAATATACAAAATTATTTTTGAGAACTGTCTCTGTAAATTCCAACACCAAATCAATAATTTTCCCATCCAATCCAGATTCAGTAACCAATAAGTTAGAGAACCATTCTAGGCCCTTCTCATGGGGAAAACTCGGAAAAAGCTCTATGACATCTATAGTCACCATTAATAATTCTTTGTCAAATAATTTTTTGTTAATCTTTTTTAAAAAATCCCAAGAATCCTTGACAATGTGCTGAATTGAATCCACAAATTTTTTAACCATAGTGTCGAAAGATATGGCTAATGGCTCCGTGATCCCCCCTGTGAATAAATAGAAGAATTTATGAACATCTTTATGATATTAGTAAAAAGAAGGAGACTAATGCCTTTTACAAACATTCCCTTTTATGCCCTAATATGAACTTGAAATTTGTGGTATTAGAGCAAGTAGATTTAGACCCTCGGCGTGGAAGCTGAGAGACAAAGTTGGAATATTGAGAGCTGTTGTGGCAACTTAAGTTAGATGCGGGTAGGAAACCGGGACTAAATGAAAACATTAATATTAGCGGCGTTCTCAAGTTGAGAGCTGCTAGGTTATAGATATGATACCCGTGAATTTATTCTTGTCAGATTTTAGCTGCTTCATCCCTTTCATGAGTCTTACTTGTTGTAATTTTGTAATTTGGTTATGTCAATTTATTTTAGTGTTGATATACAAAGAAGTTTTTACCAGGAAAGATACACCTCATTATTTTCCTGTATAACATTTTTATGTATAAATATATTAATTGTTTGAACTAAAAAATTTTTTTTTAAATTTTTTTTTAAATTTATTATTAGGACATGGTTTTTATGTCTTTCGTGGTTCCAGGTCTCTTTTGATTATTTATTTATTTACTTATTAACATATTTACTGTTAACTTTTAACGCAGCATTTTTAGTTATTTGACTGAACGAACAGTTAAGCACTTGTTTTTAGTACTTGTAGTGTATACATTTTGTAGCTACGTGATTAAATACACAGACTAACGTATTTTAATTAATTATATGTTCTTTGAACTGGTGCTTACAGAAGGTCACAAATTGTGTTTTGCAACTTATATTTATTTTTCATGACGAAATTTTCGTCATCGAATTGGAACATGTGACCTCACTGATTAGATATTTAAACCTATGGCTGTGTGAAAATGAATTGTTCTGAGGAAGCCTGGTATTAAAAACCGGGAGAAAGCGCTTAACATTTATTCCGTTTTTATTGTGGTGCTGTGTGTTATTCGTGACTGTTGCTTTTGGAATTAAAGGACAATTTTCATTCTTCAGTGTCCGGCAACTGACTGTTTTCAAAGTTCTTCAAAGTTGTATTGGTTTTTACTGCCGAGCCAGTGTTCTTGTTACATACAGTAATTCTACTGCCTGTTCTGCTTTCCAGTGGGACTAAATTGTCACCTGACCTCCCACCTCCTTTCTGTAGCACTCCAAAAATGGTGTGGATGTGTGTATGGGGGTAGGAGGTGCTAGCTCCCTTAAAAATAATACTAGAAAGAAGTACAACAATGTACACTGACAAGAAAAATGGAAGGGAATAAAAGTCATAATATTACAATACCAGTGAAGAAAGAGGCAACAACAAAATAAGAAGCAAAAATAAATAACTCAGAACAACAACTTTTGACAAGTCTACATACCACACAGCTGCTGGCAGTTTGTCAGCAGAAGCCGAAAACTTACTATTGGTTTCCCACAAAAAGCATGTTCAATTTTATTTATTTGACATTTGTTGACCGGTTAGTCTGAATGGGCAGATGCCTATTTTTAGTGGAGAAACAAGCTCCAGAAGATAATGTACTATTTTCATATTAATTGTAATTAAGTAAAATGGTGTTACAAACAGTTTAACAGTAATCACTAATAGTTTCATCCTAAAACCACAGTAGAAGTATAAACTAAAAGTACAATAATTACAATAGTTTTCGCAGTAACGAGTCCAAAGTACATTTACTAGCAATTATGAAGCAGGGGATAGGTAACAAAAAAGAAAAAATGCAAAAATTCAACAGGATAAGACATTTTTAGTATGATAAATGTTAGGGTACAATGGAGGATACGAGATGGAGTGAAACAGACGAAAGGAGGGGATTAGGAAAGAGAACATTTAGATTAAGTTGGGTGACTGCAAGAGCAGGTCCAAGAATTTAGTAGATACTTCACTAATATACAAGTCAGTTCACATATATTCACGAAAAACAAAGCTAATTTGCAACAATACAAAAAGTGTAAACATACAGACATGCCAATGCCACACTACTTCTAACTACAAAAAAAGAAGAATCCCCGTAATTTCCAAGAAAGTTCACATAACTGAATTAAAGGTAATTCTCGTGACACATCTCCACATAACTACCACAGTTCACAACAGTACCTAAACCAAACGTTTTAAGAAAAGAAAACCCACTCCAACACCTGTTGGGATGCCGTCTCTACACAAACAACTGAACAACCCGCCTTCCACGAGTCAAATACGTCATGACAGCGAGTGATACACAACATACCGACACTTCCTACACGTGTGCGCTGCGAATACACAATCCGGCAGGCACACAAGGTTCCGAGACAGACAGTCAACAGGAACACTGAAATAATTAATACTACATATAACCAGCGCATCTGCTATATCCACACCTTCTCCCAAGCGGTACCTCTGTTACTTGAGTTACGGGCTTGGGGTGAGGAAAGGCCGCGGAGTCTTACGGCCTGGAGAGTAAAAACATCAGCTTAGTGTCTAACCGAGTCTTAAGAACACAAAATCGACCAGCTCCTGACAGAATTAGGATGCAACAGGTCCAGCTATGGAATAACAAATCCAAAGTGCCTGGGAACACTGACCTGTAGGTGAAGAGACGCCATATCCGTACTCGCGAAAGCTTACAACGAGCAGTCTAGAGAATGGACTGAAGGGGGCGCAGCAAAGATAGCCACTGTTGTCCTGACAACAGAGGTGAAGGATCTGATAAGCAGGCAGTGGATTTGTACATTGATACTTTGGTAAATAAAGAATGTGGTGCATAACAAAATGTGTTGAAAAAATCTTACAAGCGTGGTAACCCACATTTTTCTTCTTATTTTTTTTTTAATATTTTAATTTGGAATGTTAATATTCTGTTGTAATTTGGAGATGCTGAATTTTTGGTATATGATGTTTTAAATTAACATTTTTATTTCCTTGTGAAATTATTTTGATGTGTATCTTCCATACATGCATCGAACTATACTGTATTAAATGTGCCCTACGCTGGTATAGTTTATAGCAATTGTTAGAATTGCATTTTTACGTTATTTGTGATAAAACAATGTAATAAAAGTTAATTGTGCTTTTTTCCTTTTTAAACGTAGCTATCAACCTTCCATCTCCAGAATAGGGTACATTACCTCTCATAATGTGGAAAAAATGGGCAAAATGTGGAACACCTACTAAAAACTTACTAACAACTTCAAGAAGGAAGCTCATAAATGATTAAAATGTGCTATTTTATACTTATAAAAAGTTCTTCTGATGCATTAATATGATTCAATAGTAGTATTTAGCATGGATATCAGTAAAAAATTCCTAACATTGAATGAGTGACAGACCCTTTCAGTGTGGAACTTTGAGGAACATAAGCTTTTTAAAACCCAAAATGAGGAACATTCCTGCTAATGAGGTCACTTGAGAGGTATATTTCTAAAATGTGTTTTGCTTTCAATTTCATTTTCTTGATAGACTGTCTATGATAAAATACTATAATAAATGTTGAGTTGAGTAGAGTCTCGTACCTCAAAGCCTTCTTCAAAATCCATGTAATAGTTATATTTGTAATCAGAAATGTGCAAATAGACCCAAGGAGAACAACTTCAAAAAGTAGTAGTAGTACATGCATACAATGCTTACCTGCCTTTGTTTTGCCTCATTTTTGCCACTTCCCTCACTCATGACATTTTGGATTTTCTAGTAAATCACTGATGATTACCATTAGTCAGTAGTTCCACACATTAGATTTCATACTTATTCTCTTTAGAAAATGCAGTTTGGTGCATTTTTCCTATTAACTTTCTGAGTAAATTATAGTAATTTTTAAACATTGGCCCTGATGTGGGGCTTCTGCCCCATTACTTTTGTCTTTGTCCCCATTTCTTGAACAAAGAAGTTAAGAGTTATGCAAACGTATAGAGTAAGAATTAAAAATGTTACTGATAATTGGAAATGATACAGAATAACAACATAAAATATCTGACACGTCATTTTCATGCAAGTGAATACATTGTAAAATCATCATTCAACTTGGTTCTCATTTGCACTATAGACAGACAACTTAATGTACAATACAGACTGATTCAGACATCTGTGATTACTAATACTTAAGAAAACATGAAAAAAGTATTACAAAACGAGCATTTGGAAAGCCATTACAAATTAACAGAACATAGCACAGTAATACTGGGCTTGCAAACAAGTGTATTTCTCATCCAATTTCTTGATTACCAGGTTGCACTGCAGTGACACTTCCACTTTGTCTGTAAATATGTTTGAAGAAAATTGAATAACATATTTTTCAGATATCTATCTTAGGGTGAAGTGTAATCCAAATTTTATCAAGGAATACCGAACAACTTCTGTTTCCATATTTGCTTTTCATTTTAGAAATGTGTAAATTAGCTGTTCCACAGACAGGATGAGTGTTTCTGAACATTATGTAACCTGATTATCAATAGCATGAGTGCAAACATTAGTCAAAGCACAAGTGCTGCTTGAATTCCAGCTATTTAAGGATACAAAATGCACTAAAATTTGTCAAGTGACTAGACTTGAAACTGGAAGCACAAATGACAGTAAAATCAAGTGCTGCAATATCTAATATGTTTATTTTAAGAAAACACTAATTATGTATTTATTTTTTAAAAGGTTACTGGGTTGTATGTAAAGTTGCCTTCTCCCTATAGTAGGGGATAGAATTTTTACAATGTAGGATTTGCCTTATAATGTGTAACAGCTAAGAAAGCTGGTGTCTCATATTCAGAAAAACAAACTTTTAAGAAACAAGTCCAAAAAGCTGTAATAAGGAATTAAATGTTTCATGCGTTGTGGAAAGTAACATGTAAAATTAGTTTTTTAAGTAGCAATATGCTAGTCGAAGTTGTAGCTTGTAATTCTGCTTGGACAGAACACTTCACTTCTCAAAAGTCCTTGACTTTCAGGATGCACATGTTTACTTGTAAAATGTACATTCTAAGTGGTAAAACTGTGAGGAAATCGGTGTATTACATCAAAAAAGCCATCACTTTTAATACTTCATTACCTTTAACATATAATCCAAACTCCACAATAAAAAGCAACATGAACAATTTGGTAAAGATAAACATATTCATTAAAATGGACAGGACACATGTTTATAGTTAGGGTATGCAGATTATATTTTAAGGCAGCAACACTTTGGCCAACTTAGAGACAGTTTCCCACCATCAGAAATATAAGGCATGTGTTTAAATCTAACACACAACTGGAACAAAATGTTTTTTTTTTTTTCATTTGAGGACAGACTAACCTTAATAAAATGATAATTTTACCTAAAATTCTATTTGTTAGTCAGCCATTAATCACCCCCACTCAAAAAAAACTGTTAAAAGTATAAGTTATATCCTGCTCAAGATTCTCTGGTTCCGTAAAAAAAACTTAAATATCTCAACAATGGCACGCTCCAAGCTGGGATGAGGAGGTACTGCATTTCCCAACATAGAATTGTATATAAATGCAGCTATTAACACTGTACTTTTATGGATCAGTAATTCATATACATCTTATTGGAAGTCAATACACAAATTATATTACAAGATAATAAAGCACTATTCAAACCTTTTATTTGTATAGATAGGAATGTTTTTCTATGGCTAATTATATTTGCAAAAGAGTAAACAAAAAACTAACATTCTGATATTAAGAAAATGTTTAACTCCACACAGGATGTGGATAGAATGCAATTGTTGAAATATAAGCCCAAGAGGAGGTCAGGGGGTTCACCCATATTCATTACTAATTTTGGTAGTAATATAAAATTGTTTATGGATCTTGTGCAAAAATATTGGCACAGCTTACTTTTAGATGATTATTTGAGTAATATTTTACCTGCTAAATCTTTATTTACATTTAGATGTGGAAAAACTGTAGGAGGTTGGTTTAATCATTATAAAAAGAGCAATGAAATGGGTTCTACTATGGGGCAGTTTTCATTGGGAGGACAATTGGTCAATGGCTGTCAACCTTGTGGTCTTTGTAATAATTGCAAATATGTCTGCAAAACAGAGCAGTTCACTACTTCTAACACTTCTCGTTTTTTTAAATTAAGGTGTTTGGTAATTGCAATACAGATTGCGTAATATATTTAGCCATTTGTAGTTGCTAAGCTTTCTATATTGGGCAGACTTCTCATCCTTTGACATTTAGAATTACTGAACATTTTAGTGATATCAGATGTAAAAAAAAAATCTAATGCTTTATACAAACATACTTTGATACACCAGATGGCTACATTTTATTTTTCTGTTATTGAAAAAAAATTGGTTTAAGGATAAATAACAAAGGAGGGTGGAATAAGCTGTTGGATCAAAAAGAAAAAAAAGTTGGATTATCAGGCTAGGAGGGTTATTCCCACCTGGTTTGAATGATTATAGTTGACCAATTGGAATGAAGTAGTAAATATTTACAGGCATGATGTCACTATGGTTATTTACACTGATGAAGGCTTATATAGCCAACACTGGTTTGTGATGTGAATAAAGTAATTCCACCAAGATTAGATTGCTGGCGTGTTTTGTGTTTGGTGCTTAACTTAGAATCTGGCCATAAACTGTTCTCCCCAGCTGTCTTCAAGGTATTCTTCTCTGGAGGAAAAAAATAATTTTTTGATGAAATGTGTGCTAAGGAGGAAACAAAAGTTTGTCCACCAAAATGTGAGCTGTGAAACAGAATGAGATTCTGCTTCTTGTTCTGGTAATAAAGACCACCTTTTCCAATGTTTCAAAGGAAAATGTTGGAGAGAAGGAAGGGAGCATGAGAACTGACTAGAAGAATTGAGAGTACATTGGAAATGAAGCAGAGAAAACATTTGGGAGATGAAAGTGAACAGTAATAAAACCAGTAACTTAATGTGGTATTACAATGCAGTAATTATATTTGTGAAATATGACAGAACAAGACAATCTTGGACGTTTTCAGAATATTGAATATTATGAGGCTTTTTTCTAGGAATTGGATATATGCTTATTAGCAATTCTGTAGTTGGTCTGTATGTCTCCATTGAAACAATCTGATAAAGAGAAATTGACTGTCTGCTTCTCCTGTCTCCATGGAGATAATCTGATAATGAGAAATTGGTTACAGTCTGGTGGAGCATGCTTGGCTGGGGGGGGGGTAAGAAAAGACAAACTGGCTAGGAGATAATGTTCTCTGAAAGCATTCAGAGATTTTCCCAGCTGACAGAGCTATAAAGATAAGACAAAACCAGTTAGCACTTAGTAGAAGCACAGGCTGCACCGTGCATGTTAGCATGGATAACCTTTCTTTTAGATCAACTCAAGTCTGTTAGTGTGGCTGTCAGTTTGGGATATTTTTTCCTATTAGGAGGAGAAAATTTCAATATTTGAAGATGTACATAGTTTTGTGTGTTAGTATTAAGTTAATAGGTTTTAGGAGGGTATTGGGGTTTGTTTGTTTGTTTGAGGACTTTTAGTAAAACAAAAAGTTTTGTAAGATGTGACATAGGCTCAAATAGATATGACAAGAAACAACTGTATACATGTTCAACCTGCTAAACAGTGTATGCATGTAGCACAAAATCTGGAACAAGACATTTAACAAAAAAGATGTTATACATAAAAGGTGGGAATAATAACTTTTTAATACAATGATGCTTTCTGGAATGTCTTTAAATGTCAATTGTCTCACAGATAAATGCAAAAAAGAAAGAGTAATGAACCATATTAAAATGTAGAGTCCAAATAGCTATGTTACAGGAAGGTCTATATCACAATGTCGAACTAACAAAAGTTAGATCGTTGTAATATCGAACCCTAAAGTCCGAAACCCAACAAAACCGAAAACACAGAACAGCGATTTTTTTCCCCAGGGAAAAAAATCGCTGTTCTGTGACAAAGAAAAAAATTAAACCTTAAATTTAAACTACACCCCCCTACATAAATATACCAACTCCGAGATTGCACCACAGTAGAGGAAATAGCAAGACCCCGAAAATGGCCCACCAATTTTTTTTCCATGGGAAAAAAGTCGATGTGCCATGGCTTTGCTATTTTCAACTTTCGGACTTTAGGGTTCGATATTACAACGTTCGAACTTGTTTTAGTTTGACGTTGTAATATAGACCCGTTACAGCAGGCACACTTAGAACTGAACATGTGAATTTGATAAAGAAAGGTTTTCAGGATGGTTATTCAGCAGAATACTCGGGACAAAGGAAAATAGGTGCACTTGTATTAATTGCAAGAAGAGCTCCAATAGTGATAGAAGAAGATAAAAAAGATAATATTGGCAGATATGTAGTGCTAAGGGGCTACTGGCAAGGGAGGAGGATTACAATGGCATGTATTTATATTCCACTTAAAACTGCTATAATGAAACTTAAGAAAATTCTGGGAGAAATAATCAGTTTTCAGCAAGGAATATTACTTATAGGTAGGGATTGGAATTTGATTTGCAGCAGTGAAGATGTCTCTGGGAGGCCCAGAAGGAAAAGTATAACAAACTAAGGTAGTTTTTCTGAAGAAATTTATGAAAATATTTGGCATGGAAGATGTGAATTTAGTAATAGAAGTTCAGAGTGCATTTACATATTATTCCCAAGATATAAAAACTGGTCTAGGTTAGATAGAATTTACATTTCACAGGAAAATGTGCATTTAATTGAAGGACTTGATGCACACCCAATAACTATTTCAGAGCATGCACCAAAATTAACTAAAATAAAACACAGAGTAATGAAATAAAAATGAGACAGTGGTGCTTTTCCACCTATCTGTTGAAAACAGAGGAATTTAAGGAATGAGTAGTGGAGATTTTTCAGGAAGTATTTGAGAGGATAGAAATTTCTTCCAAAAATATAGCTAGGGAGTGGAATAAAATTAAGGTGGAGTTTAATAATATAGTGGAAATGAAAGAAAGTGAGCTATGGTTAAGAAGTAACAAGAATTATTTAGAGGGACTGACAAATGTTAAATTATTGCAGAATAGGGGGAATCTCACAGAACAAGAAGAGCATCAACTGCAGAATGCTAAGCAGAAAATAAGGGATTATCTCAGTAATATGCATGAGTTTAGAAAGATAGCTGTTAAGCAACTGTTTTTTTGATAATAACACTAGAGCACCAAAACTTTTAGCACAACGACTCAAGCAACAGAAAGTAGAAGGGGCTGTCACCAAATTTAGAGAGTCTATAACAAGGAAGGTAACAAGAGTTCCTGTAGAGGTATTAAAATATTTTGGAAATTCTATGAAAGTCTGTATAAAGCAGAGAAATATGGAAATCAAGAAAAGATACAAATGGAAATGTTTGTGGAAGAATTAAATATGCCAAGGCTAGCGGTAGTTGAGGCTCAGTTACTAATGGATTAGATAGGAGGAGATGAAATAAAAAATGTGATGTATAACCAATCTACAGGAAAGTCTCCAGGAATAGATGGTATTCCTGTGGAAGTTTGCAAGCTAGGAGGGAAAAAACTGATAAAGATCTGGAAGGTGTTGTTTAACAGTATCTTAAGAGGAGAGAAGTATCAACATCCTGGAAGAAAGCAGTGGTAGCTGTAATACTTAAAGAGGGTAAAGATCCATCAGATCCAGCTTCATACAGGCCCATTTCAATACTAAACCATGACTATAAAGTATTCATGTGTATAATGGATAAAAGAATGGCAAAAGTAATGCCAAAAGTGGTAGATATGGATCAATGTGGTTTTGTGGAGGGGTGGCAAACAACAGACAACATTAACAGAATATTGATGATCCAGAGGGAAGCAGAATGTAAGACAATACCATTGTTGTTGGTGGGTCCTGATGCAGAGAAAGCATTTGACAGAGTAAGATGGAACTTTATGAGCAGGGCAATGGAAGCATTTGCATTTCTTGAAAAAAATATAAGGTTGATTAGGAGGATATATTAGGGATTGTGAAACTTAAAGTGGGTGGGATTCTCTCTGATAATTTCTGCTTGAGCAGTGAAACCAGGCAGGGGTGTCCTCTTTCCCCTTTGTTATTTGCATTATATTTAGAACCAATGCTAAAGAAAATAAGAGACTCAGAAATTCAAGGATATAATTGGTATGGTAGTCAAGAAAACCTGGCTGTATTTGCAGATGATATTATCTTATATCTGACAAAACCAGAAAGAGGCATTACAGTGTTGTGGAATATTTTAAGACAATTTCATATCTTTTCAGGATAAAAAATGAATGAAGCTAAAGCAAAGGCAATAGCGGTAACTTATGTACCCACACATGAATTGGTTCAGCAATATCCATATTTATGGGAACATGATAAAATTAAGTATTTAGTAATATGGGTTAAAATGATTCTGGTGTGGCAGCTAAAGATGTGTGGGAAGAGACTAAACAAAATATAATACAAAAACTGAGAAAATGGAAGCTTTGTTATATGGATATTGATAATAAGATACAACAGTTAAAATGTTTTAGCCCCTTTAGTTGGGTCTATATCATATTATCAAAAAGGCATTACAGCGAATGCCTGTTTGTCGACATGAAAAGAGTAAACTGCAAATTACACGAACGGCCAAATCAATGATTTTCACCATAGATTTGCCCCTTTCCCCACTGTAGTGTGATCTCGGAGTTAGTATATTTAGTTAGGGGGTGTGGGGGGTGAAGCCCCCCAGTTTGAGTTATTTTTAGCGATATGTCATTTCTGGCCAGATCAGTGAATCGCTGATTCAGCCATTTGCATAATTCGCTGTTTTCGTGTCGACAAAGAGCCATTCGCTGTAATGCCTCTTTGGTAATTTAATATAAACCCCCCTTTAGTCTTATACACAGGTCAGCATATTTTATCAACCAGAGGAGATGTGGATATCAATTAATAAAGAGCTGAAGGACTTTATAAAGAGCTGAAGGACTTTGGGAGGGGAAGATGTCAAGCAGTCAAGTAGGATAAGCTGATTCTTGCAGTAGAACAGAGTGGTTTGGGATTATCTAAATTGAAGGGGTATTTCAGAGCTACACATTTAAGGCTCCTATACATTGCACAAGCAGAAAACTACAATTCAAAGTGGAAAGGGATGATGATGAAATGGGGGGAGCTCAAGAAACAAAGAAAGACTGTGATTTTATATGCAGGTCTTTAGGTAGAATAACAATAATCATACAGAATATTATATCTATAAAGTAGCAGAAAGTATCCTAAGAGCTAAGCCAACAGGGGAATGGAGAAAAGAGATTCTGCCAATAGGGATGACTGCAATTAGGGATATAGACAATAAGCAAGAGGGGGCTGGAATTTATTGGAGAAAACTGGCAAAGGAACTAAGGTATTGGGGGCAAATAACTAGAGAGGGAAAGATGATAAAATGGGAAGACACCAATAATTTATTTGGACTGCAGGTTAGAGATTGCCTTCCTCATCAAAGATTGATATCAGAGTATAGGCAAAGAGAAAGAAATAGGGGGATTCTAAATGAAAGACCAGCACTGGTAGAGTTTTTAGTTGAATCTAGAACAGAAGCTGCCATTAAAAAGGAATAATTAGTACAGCATATAAAATAATGCGTAATTATAAGAATCAGTCAGAGGAGGTTAGAAAAGATTGGGAAGAGAGATTGGATAAGCAATTCACAAATAAACTATGGGAGGATATATGTATGTTTCCTAAATATGCAATAAAATCTAGAAGATTTAGGATTTTTGCTTGGAAATGTTTACATAGATATTTTTATACTCCAAGTAGACTCCAGAGAATTTTTCCTCAGGTAGACAGTAAATGTTGGAGGTGTGACAGGGAAGAAAGTGGTAATTGAGAACATATTTTCTGGGAGTGTGGTGAGTTGGCGGACATTAAGGATTCCCTGTGGGATGCACTGTCAGAGATGCTGGGTGCACAGATTGGTGTGACAAGGGAGATGATTTTTCTGAGTTATGATGCAGAATCGGAACTGCCTACATGTGATAAGGCCTTTCTGTGTCTAATTATAGTGGCTGCCAAGAAAGCAATTACTAGAAACTGGAAGTCAAAATCTAAACCAACTATACCAGAAGTAGTGAATATAATAACAGACCTAAAACAACTGTAACCAAGATCTTTAGAAAAGGGTAGGAGCAAACTGCATAGGAAAAGATGGGAATTGTGGGAACAATACATACAAGGGAAGTATGAGGTTTAAAAGAAGGCAGGACTTAAACGAGTGATGTAATGTTCGACTGAAAATGATTGGGTAGATTATAAGTGGTATATAATGTTTCTGGGAGTGTTTCAGTATTGTTTGTGGTGTAAAATGGTTGCAACTAGGATTGTGTCTGTGTGGTTTGTTTTCATTTATATAAATGTATGATTCCCTGTGTCATAACCAGTGGTTTAATAAAGATTTTCTTGTTAAAAAAAAAAAAAAAAAACAGAAAACATTCTTGGAGACTCAATAAATTCTGTGTAGGCTTAGGGTGAAGCCTTCACAGAGTTTATATGTTTGCAAGGTGAGCAGCAATGCTAATTGCATATGCATGCTGTGCACTGTGTTTAAACCTAAACACAGTTTCATGGCCAACAACAGTGTTGCTGGCCAAAAAACCATGTAAAGCAACATGGACAGCAGCAGACGTGTAAACCTGTTTACCTACAGGCAAACTAGGTCTGCGTGTCTGCGCACAAATTCACAATGATTACCAGGGTTATTAGTATAGCAATGTATATAGTTTCAGCACATTAGATGACAGTGTATACAGTGCAGAGTATTGTGGAAACTTGTTTCAGGCATACTGAACAAAAGGTTGTATAAATGATCAGTAAATGTACATAGACTGCATTATAAATAAACAGTCAGGGAAGTGTGTGTATTGAATAGGGACACACAGATGAATTGTAGGAATGAAAACAGGGACAGGACAGATGAAACATGGTAATGTACAGCAGATGAGAAGACAATTGCAGCATGAACAATAATCACATATCAGAATGATATAGTACTGCACAGTGAATGTATATGTAGAATGTACCATCGCCAAGGATGGTGCCAGAATACAAACAAAAAATGGTTGACATCAACAGTTGGCTTAGCTTCTGGTGTCAGTCCAGGGAGATTCAGTTTCTCTCAGCCTGGAATGAGATAGTTGACAGGCCAAGCTGCTTTGCCAGAGATGGTCTGCACCTGTGTCCTCAAGGCTGTTGGATACTGGCAAAGGTGCTTGCCTCCCCCATAGTGCCTTTTATATGCCAATGTCAAAACAACAAAAAGTTCTGACATAAAAAAACATCACTGGAGGCAAACTCAGGGTTCTGCTGCTTAATGCTAGGAGCCTAAACATGAAGCTGCACTGAAGGAAATTGCCAACCTGCTAGCTGACAGATTTGGTGCAAACTTCACCCTCCCCGGACCCACAGGCCATACCCCAAAGCATACCTGACAACAGTCCTCTGCCAAGTATTTCTAGAGATCAGGTCATATCAGCACTCTCCAAGGCTATAAACATGGCCTCAGTGGTGCCAGATAACATCCCAGCTTGCTTGTTAAGCAATTTAAAATAGAACCTAGCGGACCCACTTGGCATCTTCTTTAACCATAGTCTGAGAACTGGCTTTTTTCCAGCAGAGTGGAAGACAGCAACAGTAATCCCCTTGCACAAAGGGGGGCCATCAACCAACCTGGGAACTACAGACCCATAAGTCTAACCAGTCTCATCTGCAAGGCCATGAAAAGAAATATAATGGACATTATCAACAAGGACATAGGTGACCATGAAACTCTAGATGCTTATTAAACTTAGTAGATTTCTTCCAGAAAGTCTCCAAAAAGCTGGATGAAGGTAAGGCAGTGCATACTGCCTATCTTAACCTGGACAAGGCTTTTGACACAATCCCCAACTCAAGCATCATTAAGAAACTCTCACATCACTAGATGGATAGCCAATTGGCTCACAGACAGAACACATACTGTCAAAGTTTGTGACTCAACCTCTACCAGTAGACCCATCACCAGTGGCATAGCACAAGGATCAGTGCTGAGACCTTTGCTCTTCGGAATCTATTTATTTGGAAGCCCAGGCTAAAGAAGATGACATTTGGCTTAACAAGTTTGCTGATGCTTGCAAATTGGGTGCATTGATTGAGTCTACCAACAATGTTAATGCATTACAGGAGGAGCTAACACAGAGAAATGACTGGTGCCAAAGCCAGGGTTTACAACTAAATGCAGAAAAGTGCCTGTTGCCTTTGTCAAAGTGGAATTCCACACTAATTATAGAATTGATAATGCCCCCATAAGCTCCAACTCACTGGTGCGAGACCTGGGAACACCAGTAGATAACAATCTGAACTTCGACCACCAAGTTTCAACAGAAGTAAGGAAAGCCTTCTGCACTGTGCACCTCATAAGTAAGGGCATTGTGTCCAGGTCTGAGGATGTTGTAACACCTATATACTCAACCCTAACAAAACATTAATAGAGTGCAATGCTCCCTATTGCATGTACCTCACCAGACACCTGCAGCAGCTGGAGAGACCACAGGGGTTTCTCAGCAAGAAAATATAGGGCCTCCAAACCATGCCATGACATATGTGGATGAATTGAAAGTCCTGTCACTGTACTCTGTATGTTATTTGCTTCTGAGATCTAATTCATGCCTGCCCTACAGGCAAGTCTCTGACCCTGCCCTGATGTAAATGCTGCACAATCAGAAATCTAATGGTACAAAAGTCAGTCACTCTAGGGATCTTAACCTAACCTGTGACATTAACAGAACGTGATTAAGAGACAGATGTATCTCCCAGAGACTGCCACTCCTCTGGAATAAACTTTCAAATCATGTGAAGCAGAGCCCCTCACTGACCCTATTCAAGCACAACCTAGCAAATGGATGGGAGACCACAAATTCAACCTGGTGGTGGCACCCATGTCCCTCATGGACAGAGGTAGTCTGTGTTGACCACAGACTTGCTATGCAAACTATGTCCACCTAACAAGGACAGCTGTGGCTACTTGTGACGAACATAGCTAGGCTTAAAGGGCTGTAGGACTGCTCACCTAGTAACCTCCTATGAACCCATGAATTTATGTCAACAGTTCTCGGGGGCATATTACTACAGCTGTTATAGAAGGAGCATATAATGTAATGCCAGCAATGGCCATCATTACATTAGCTCACATCACAGATTGTAATACCCTCTTGTAGCCATAATGCACATCCATATCTCAATATAGCTGTGACGGCCTCCCTACCCTGAGGCAGCGATCAAGGAGCTTCAGTCCTCACCACTGATACTGGTGAGAGACTGTCACTAAAACAGGGCTTGATTTACACATTATTTCAAATGCACCTCTGTGCATCAAGCACAATTTCCCCCAGAGCCCACAAGGAACATGGCCCAGACCTGGGACTTGACTGTCTGTCTCTTCAGATTCCAAACAAGACTCATTTTGGAGTACTGTCTCCCAGTTCCAAGTAGCTGACACACCCACACCTGGGTATTTAATTTTCACACAACCACACTCCTGGGAAAGGCTGGCACAGATTTACTAGCTGTGTCCCCTTATCCCCAGACAATAAGGTAACTATGCTACCACCAGTCAGATACTATCAGGCTCTTACAAGGGTGTCCAATCACACTGAGTAAAATCAATGCTAATATAAATGGTAGAGTGTAACCCAAGGAGCAAGGCTTTTCAGAGTGGCCAAGACATCACTAGAATAAGCACAAGTACTCCCAAGATGTTAAAAGTAATCTCAAAAGACCAGCCACAATAAAAAGTATAAAAATATTTAATTATAAATAATAAAATAGAAAACATGAGAATATTAAATATTTAAGTGCAATAAACATTAGAGTTTTGATCACAGGACAAATAAAAATAATACAGCTGGACACATTCAAGCAGATGCAGAAAAGAAATACTTAGCTAATCTCACTGTAATTCCTGACTGTCTAAAGAAGAACTGTTCCCTAGCTTACTTAATTAATTCAGCAATGCATGATGAGAAGCTGAGATGCTTACTTCCAGTAAGCAATGTGATGATCTTCCTCCTAAACTAAACTCAACTGAACTGAATGTGATAACTGTCATAGATGTTTATTTCAGTTTCCAAACTAAACAAAACAAGCTGATCTGTGAGTTCCATCCCCTCAGATCTGGTTATTGAATCACATCACATTTGATGACATGACTCTGGTAGAGTACAAAGTCACAGCTTTTCTAAGATCTGTTGCAGTATTTAAAAATGATAGAGTTCTTTTTTTAAACATAAACATTCAACCAGCTATAACGCTCTTGATACACTTCCAACACAAGCATCTGTACAAATGGCAGACAACCTCAGCTAACCATGCTGGCACATGCCACACATGCACTGTCCCATTCTCCCTGGAACAGATGACAATAACATATTGTCACATCTCTACTCCCCTTTGAAGACTCAAGCTAGTTTTTCAGGTGACCTTGAAAAATGCTGCTTGAGAGAAATGGGCCTGTCTGGGAACACATCAACCTATACCCTGTCTTGGGAGTCCATCTGCATTGGCATTGTTGTAATCTGAACTGTCTAACACATGGGATCCTCCCAAAGCCCCTTTAAGCTTTTGGAATGCCTGTTCTCAGGCTGGGGTCCACACCATCTTATCTGGCCTGTTTTTCCCTGTCATGTCTGTGAGGGGAGCAGCTATTGTATTATAATTGGGAACAAACTTCCTACAGTACCCCACTGTCCCCAAGAATGCCCCTGCCCTTTACAGTCTGCCCAGAACCTCCCTGACATGCCGAGGCTTCATTATGTTCACATAGTACAATTTGTACCCCTGCCTCCTGCCTAGCAGGTTTACCATGTAATTAACAATACTGACCTTCCTTACCACTTTGAAGGGTTCCTCACAAGCTGACCACAGCTTATTGTGTCTGACAGGAATGAGCATCATAACCTGCTGTCCCACATCATACAGTAGGGCTCGAGCATTCCTGTCATGCCAAACCCTTTTCTACTGTTGGACTCCTGCCAGGTTCTCCTGGTCCAAGCCCATGAGCTCCCTCAGCCTTGCGCTGAGGTTTAAGACATATCCCACAACAGACTCCTTGTGGGATTCACACTCATCTTCCCACTCATCACGAATCAAATCCAAAGGCACCCCTCACCCCCACGGTGGGCCCACACCCATACAGCAACTGAAAGGGTAAAACACCCATGGACTCTTGGGGTACCTCTCTGTATGCAAACAGTAGATGGGACAAATATTTAAACTTGTCTGCAAATGCCCATAGCATGGTCTTTAATCTAGAGTTTAACCTCTCCACAAGACCATTATTCTAGGGATGGTAGGGAGTGGTCTTTAGGTACTTCACCCCACAATGATTCCACAGACAAGCCAGCAGGTCTGACATAAAAGTGGCACCTCTGTCAGCTAATATTTCTCTCAAGAAACCTACCCTGCTGGAAATCTCTAACAAAGCATTTACCACCTTTTCTGCCTCGACGGAAGAAGAACCACTGCCTCGGGGTATCTAGTAGCATAATCTACAACCACCAGGATATCCTTCTTCCCTGTGGAACTTGGGGTACTCAGAGGCCCCACAATATCCATAGCTACCTTTTGAAATGGCTGTTCAATCACAGGCAAAGGCATCATTGGAGCTTTGGCCTTGTCCCCTGCCTTGTCTATATTTTGTTTGACACTGCTCACAAGTCTTGCAGTACCCTGTTACATCCTTTGCAATCCCAGACCAATAAACGTTCTGCATAATACATCTCTTGGTACGCTTTGTGCCCATATGACCTGCAAAGCAATGTCATGACCTATAGCTAGAACTGCCAGATGGTAGGCTCTGGGCATTACCAATTGCTGTATTACCTCATCCTCCAGACCACCCTCAGGGGTCCACTCTCTATACAGTAACCCTTTGTTTCAGTATACAAACTCCCCTTTTCCTTGAGCATCAGGTGCCTCCTTAGCTACCTCCCTCAAGCCTCATAAAATAGGATCTGAATGTTGAGCCTGTTTCAACTCTAGGTTTGCAGCCATTCCCAGCTCCTCTTCCACAGGAAGCCTAGTATCTCCTGACAGTGGTGGTGCCTCACTGTCAACCTGGGTATTACCACTCACCTCTATTCCTGCAGTCACCCTGTCCACAGGAACATCAGTACCTACCAGCAGCTGTGGCTCACTTTCAGGCTTACTACTACAGGGCAACTCCCTCCCTAATATATCCACATCACCAGCTCCAGACTCAGGTGTGGGGGTTTGTCTAGGTCTCCCCCAGGCTACAGACCTACATGCCTGTCTCCAAGCCTGACTGCGTATATCTGCATGCACACAAGGTACTGCATTATCAGAATCATTCCCTATTAAAACATCTGCAGGAAAATCCTCAAACACAGCTACCTGCTTGCTTCCTTTTCCACCTTCCCAGTCAAGGTGAACATGGGCCAAAGGAATTTGGAATGGGATCCCTCCTAAAGCTCTGATTGGAGTGGACTGCCCAAGCAAGTAGTGCTCCTCTTTAACCATGGCAGGCTTCACAATGGTTATGTCAGTGGCTGTGTCTCTCTCATAGCAGTGGCCTGTCTTCCATCCACTAAGATGGTATACAAACTCGGGTGATAGTTTGGTACCCCTGCTGTCTCCAGACAACTTAGAACTGGCATGCTGTTATTTCCACTTGCTGGATCCCTCACCCTTTGTTCTCTACCTTGCTTCAGTGGACATTTGTATGCTACATGGTCCCTCAGGTTACATTTAAAACATCTAACCCCTGATCCTGGTTGTGTACCTGAACTAGTGGTTTCCCCTGTTACTGGTAGACTTTGTTGGGATGATTTATGCTGCCCACCATGGCTTCCCTTATATTGTTATGCAGCACTGAGTACCCCTTTCTTGTGCAGTGATGCCCTGTTTGCTAAGTAGAGCTCCCCCTTTTCTCCCCAACTCATCTGCAGAGTTGCACTCCCGATCTGCCACCCAGATTCTCCTGTCCTCAGGCAAAATACTAAGGGCTTATTTCCTCACCAAAAGGTGTACCAGTCTTTCAAAAGTGGTGACCTGACACAGACTCACCTACCTATGAAAATAAGTGCTTAACTCAGCAATATTATCACATACACTTTCATCTGCCTTGGATCTATGCTCATGAAACTTTTTTTTCTGTAAGCTTCAGGTGTTAACTTATATCACTCTATCATAGTTTAAACAATCAGTATCAGACAATTTAGAAATGGCAGTTACATCTTTACCATGGAGTAAGTGGATCAGGAACTGTACTCAGAGCTCTTGGTCAACATTATATTGTTAACATCCTCTTTCAAATATATGAATAAAACTATCAAAGTCACCCTCTCTACAAATTTTGGAAGACATTTACTGACCTTTATTGATTCTGGGGTCCAGTTATTCTCTTCCCCATTACCTCCATGACTCAAGAAAAATCAGCATCTCCCTCGTGTGTTTTCACTGCTTCTGTTTTCCCTCAGCCTCCAGTTGCATCAGTCTCTCATTTTCTTTGATCTCCAAATGCCTCAGTCTCTCATTCTTTTCAATCTCCAAATGTCTGGCCTCCAGTTGATACTGCTTCTCCTTTTCTTTGGCCACATGTTGTCAATGGTTCTCCTTGTCTTCAGCCTGCAATCATCACAGTTTCTTTTCCTTCTCCAAATGTTTGGCATCTATGTCAAGTCTCTTTAACTCCAGATGGATTTTTACATCCTCTGCAGAAAAGGTAAACTGTCCTGTTTCTGAAAACTGCACATCCCCATCACCAGACTGGTTGTCCTCCTGGCCACTGGTCCACACTGCAGCTACAGTTAAAGCTGAAATCCTTTCCTCTTTAGTCCAGTTAGCATGCAGCAGTCCTTTGGCTTTGCACACCTTGGCCAACTGGTTCTTTGTCAGCTTACCATATTCCTCTACTGACATATTTGCTTGCTTTCCCTGACTAAACTAAATTAACAAAAATGAATGAAACTGTTGTGAAAATGAAACTCTGAATGTTTACTGTGTGGCTGTTGAAAGTACACACACCTTTACTGACAATTGCCCACAGGCTACTGAAGTTCAATTAATATCCCATCACTCTAACACCAATATGTGATGGCATCCCTATCCCAGGGCAGAGATCAAGGAGCCTCAATCCTCACCATTAATACTAGTGGGAGACCATCACTAAAAAAGGGTTGATTTACACAGTATTTCAAATGCAGCTCTCTCCATCAAGCACAGTTTCCCCCAAGAGCACACCGGGAGCACACCCCCAGACCTGGGACTGGACTCTCTGTCTCTCCAGATCCAAAACAAGACTCACTTTAGAGCCCTGTGTCACAGTTCCAAGTAGCTGACACACACATACACCTGGGTATTTAATTTTCACACACACACACACACACACACACACACACACACACACACACACACACACACACGCACGCACTCCTGGGAAAGGCTGGCACCAATTTACTAGCTGTGTCCGTTTATGCCCAGTCAATTAGGTAACTGCACTGCCACCAGTCAGATACTAGCAGGCTCTTACAAGCATATACAATTACACTGAATTAAATCAATGCTAATATAAATGGTAGAGTGTAACCTAATCAGCAAGGCTTTTCGGAGTGGCCAAGGTGTCACTAGAAAAAGCACAAGTACTCTCAAGATGTTAAAAGCATTTTCTAAAAGACCAGCCACAATAAAAGGTATAAAAATGTTTAATAATTAATAATAAAATAGAAAACACAAGAATATTAATTATTTAAGTGCAATAAACATCAGAGTTTTGATCACATGAGAAATAAAAATAACACAGTTGGAATGATTCAAGTAGATGCAGAAAAACAATACTTAGCTAATCTCACTTTAATTCCTAACTGCCTGAGGAAGAACTGTTCTCTAGCTAACTTAATTAATTCAGCAAGGCAAGATGAGATGCTTACTTCCACTAGGCAAGGTGATGATCTTCCCTCTAAACTTGAACTCAGCTGAACTGACTGTGATGTGTCATAGATTTTTATAGCAGGTTCCAAAGAAAACAAAACAAGCTGATCTGTGAGTTCCATCCCCTCAGTGCTGGCTATAGAATGACATCACATTTGATCACATGACTCTGGTAGAGTACAGACTCAGAGCTTTTCTAAGATCTGTTGCAGTATTTGAAAATTATAGAATTTTTTGTTTAAACGTAAACATTTATTCAGTTATAATAATGATGATGCACTTTCAACATGAGCATTTGTACAAGTCAGTGTGATAGTCAAATGACAGACAATTATTTACAAAATTATTTACAAAACTCCATCTAACCATGCTGGCACATGTCAAACATGCACTGCCCCATTCTCCCTGGCACAGATGGCAATACCTCACATTGTCACAATAGTATATGTCAATGACAGCAACACTGACATGTCAAGTAATCATAGGGTCATAGAACACTATTAGGCTGATGAACATCACATGAAATCCAAGCCATTATTATAAAATGAAAGTAAAAGTATCTATATGTATATTATGGAAGCTAATAAGACTATTGTGCATATGTGTATATTTGCTGGATTGCATTACATTCTGCCACTGTCCATATGTGACATGTGAACCACACCATGACAGAATTAGCAATCATACATAGTGATCTGGGCATGTCTTGCATCGGCTCATGGAAGGACTCTGCCTCATGATGTGTGTATGCATATTTGATATGAGGACATCCTTCACTCCTCTGCAGGAAGGATGTCATGTGGCCAGAGGACAAAGAAGGATGTGTGGGGCTATGTGAATGGTACCCCGAGTAGTAGTGAAATGAAGAGCTATTCTGAAGATCACACAGTGACCATAATGGACCAGCAACCAAACACACAGCAGTACACTGGACCTGATATGAACATTACATCCGAGTGGACATAGAATATGAATGCCATGCAATGTCACAGTAGCAACACCACATATGTCTAACTGTAGCACTGTCATGCTGTAGTTTATGGAGTATGATAGCATCATTGTATGCTGAGGAGAACATGTTGTGAGCACTGTAGAGCATGGATGTGGAGTCACATCTCTGTGTAAAATTGTCTCGTAAGTGATAGTTGTATGTATCAAAATGCAAGTAGCTTGCTGTCAGATTAGAACACATATGTGTAGTTAAAGTAGATTACAAACACAGTAGTTAATGTTACTGCCACAGCACAGTTTTGTCTGAAATACTGTCAGAGTGCATGTTACACAGGATGGCATAATCATTGTATGCTACAAGATGTTTGGAGGAGTGTTGGACATAGCTGTGGATTTACATGTCATTCTAAACCTACCTATTTACAGAGCACATTACTTAGCACATGCACCATAGCACAATTCTAGCTTTTATAGTGTCATAGAATACTTTATAGCAGATGCCATCAGCAGAGTCTGATGAGAGGAAGATAGTAATAGTAGTACCCCATATGCTGGTGTAAAATGCTCTCTCTAATGTCAAGCAAATGCACAAACACACACACACACACACACACACACACACACACACACACACACACACACACACACACACACACACACACAAATGTTGACAGCAGTGAGATTAGAACCCCTACCTAAGTACACAGATTAGAGAATTCAGTACTTAATGCAAGCACCATGGCACAAGTCTGACTTTTGCAACACTGCAGGACAGTTTATAGTAGATGACATCATCACTAGATGTTTGAAAGAAGATGTTGGGAGGTCTGTATGAAATGTATATTTAGGAATGTCCTACTGTAAAAATATTGGTACTCCATGAGATTGTAGGGATGCCTGCAGGAATGATGTTGTTCAGACTAGACAGACACACATACACACACACGCAGAACCTCTACCTAAGTGCATTGATTAGAAAACTCAGTACTTAATGCAAGCTCCAAGGCACAAGTCCGACTTTTACAAAGTTGCAGGACAATATATAGTGGATGACATCATCATTGGATGAGATGTTGTGAGACCTGAATGAAATGGATGTGTAGGCATGTCCATCTGTCAAAATATTGGTACTCCATGGGATTGCAGTGATGACTACAGGAATTATGCTCTTCTGACAAGACTGATACACAGATACACCAGTTGACTGTAGTCAGATTAGAACCTCTACCTAAGTACACAGATTAGAGAACTCAGTACTTAACACAAGCGCCAAGGCACAAGTCTGAGTTTTACAAGGCTGCAGGACAAGTTACTGCAAATGACATCAGCACTGGAAATCTGAGAGAAGATGTTGAGAGGCCTGTCTGAAATGGATAGCTATCCATGTACAACTGTCAAGATATTAAAGTTCTGCATGTTACCAGATCCATGAGTATGCAAAATGTAGGATTTGCTGTTGGGTTTCCAATGTGCAGGTATACTTTAAGAGACAGCTTTACAAACTATATGCAAACAGCTAGATAGAAACAACTCTGATCCAAAACAATACCAAAACAGCAAAATCTTCAGAAGTACTCTTGAAAGGTGGTTACACCGAGGCGCTGGAGAATAAAGAATTTGCTTTTGGATTTGACTTTGGTTCCTGTTTTTCGATTCCTGACTTCTGAAGATTTTGCTGTTTTGGTATTGTTTTGGATCAGAGTTGTTTCTATCTGAGGGTGTGTGGAGTGGAGTTTGTGTAATTATATGCAAACAGCTGTTCACATTACTACAACTGCTGGAAAATCTGAATGTGTATTGTCATTATAAAGATGTGCATGGTATATACGAAAGCATTTGTCATTTATTTCTGTATTATAGTTGATATATTTGTGAACAAGTACTGAGAGACCAATTTTAAAGTGGTGGGTGGAGGTAACAGATGGATGCAGTGTAAAAAGTGCCTTCCCTTTGTTTGTGATTTTACATGTACTTTGATGGCATAGACATAAGTAATACATGCTAATGTTAAGTTTCCTTAGCACACTGCCAAGCAGCTGGTTTGTGCGATTGATGGCAAAGTGTTTGCACATGTGAAATGCACATTTCTACTGCTTTCCCTGTTTGCATGTAGTTAAGCACTGAGCAATTGCAAACATCTTTGTTAAAATTATGGGAGTTCTGAGTACTGAGTGTATGAAACACAGCTGCTGCTTAGCTGACTCTGTGGTGGCAGGTGTAAATGCACTGACACATTTCTTTTGGTGCCTAGATAATATAGGGTTTGAATCCAAGTTTATGTAATAGTCTTACATGCATTTATAATGCAATTAAATAATTCTTTACTCTACATTCACTGTCTGTTGCCTTAGCACAGCCTAAGTGCCATTCCACAGAGGTAACTTCAACATTGAAGAGCCATTCACTGTTGCTGGGCATTGGTACTCAATGCCAAACTCTGCACAAACATAGAGGTCAAAACGTGAAGGCGTCCATTGTTGTTTTTTTACTTATGTGTGCTGTGTGTGATTCTATTTTTTGACCAGATTAAAAGTGTTAGAATGGGATAGATAGGAAAGTGGCGAAATGGGAGGCAAACAGGGGGAACAACAAAGGGAAAGCAATATATGAATGTGCAGGAGGGAGGTAAAAAAGAACCATAGCAATTCACTTTCTCAACAGTGTAGCATGAAAATATCGAACAGAATATTAGATGAATTTGGACTGTCATCTCAACAAAGAGAAATGACAACAACACAATCATGTTGTATAGCCAATTGAACCAAATCAAGTGTGTTAAGAAGATATGTGTGTGAAGGAGAGAGCTATGTATGAGATGATTTTTGTTTTGTGGGATAGGTGCCCATTTTTTTTTACTTCAGTAAGAGAGGAATGTTGAGACATAGATATTTCTGTGTCAGGTAAGTAGGCTAAGTGAGAAAGCAGATGCAAACAAACAGGACAAACAAGACAAGACACAGGGATGGTGAGGGACACAAAAGGTTGGGGACACCATGAGTGGGGTTAGGGAGGGGACAACATATGCCCATACCCATCAAACATGGGGACGGTGAGAATCTAGTTCTCACCTGCAGGACTGTCATCCCCATCCCCTTAGTCCACTGGCTGTTGGAGTGTTTGACTACAGACCTTAAGGGGGAGCAGCCTCTCCATCCAGAGTAGGCATGCACCAATGGTGCTGGTCACAGCCCTTTGCACCAACCCTGGCATCTCCTGGCAGATGATAAATTCCCCACCTTCTCTAGTATTCTTGGAGTGTACCAGAGCACCAGCTGCCAGGGTAGTGCTACCTAAGGGCACAAGTAGTGCAGGGGCAGTGGATTCAGTACTGCCACATTGGGTCCCAGATGTGCTGGAAGTTGGTGCTGGAGCCAGTGGAGCAGGGGCAGGCCAAGCCACTGGGGTGGGCCTACCTCCCTGTGCTGTAAAGCATATTATTTATCAGAGATGGATGACATGGAAGTGTTTTGACAACATACAAAAAAGAGAGAGATAAGGGTTGAGTTGAGAGAAAAAAAGGGGATAAAATTAGTACCATCATATGTGACATACAATGCATTATCACAATAATAAAGGATTTTATCTGAACTTTTACATTTAAGTTCATAGGTTCATAGGCTGATACTAGGCTATCTGCCCTGGGGCATTTACAAACCTAGCCAGAGTGTGTTTGGCTTTCGCCACCCTTCTTAGATTAGTTGACTGTGCCTCTGTATAGTTAACAACTGCAAACTATAAGTAAAGATTGCTCAAAGTAATCCTTGCAATATGAATATACTGTACATATGCTTGGTCCAGTTATACAGATTAAGTTAACAGCAGGGCATTTATGCCACTTGTGTAGAAATTAATTTATGTAATATTTTTTAAAGATTTTACTATTTTATATTAGTTATTTTTGGCATTTGAATCCACAACATCTGATTACAGTCTTAGGTTTGACTCCTACAGTTGGTTTGCGCTACAGACTAAAGCATACATGCTTGCTTTTACAGTTAGAATGTGCATGCTTACTTTGCTACAACTGCATAGAAAAGAAATACATTTAAAATCTAAAACAATACTTCTATTGTGCTGCATGCATACCCCTTGCTTTCCTCAGTATCTCTAGATGTTCAGCATGGGCCTCTTTATTCACTATAATCTCTTTATTGGCTGTGGAATAAAGTAAGAGAACAAGAGAAGAGCATTATGCATACCAGTCTTGCCTACATGTAGCTTTCTATCTACTATAAATTCTTTTTATAAGTATACTTACACAACTGTGGGATGTCAGCAATCCTGAACTCATCCAGTCACTGGTTGAGTGTATCTCTCTTGCACCTTTTCAAGTCATTAAAATGATGCCTACACTGTTCTCCAGTGTGTAAAATGCCAGTTGCACTGGAGACAGCCTCATCCAGACTATTCCAAGCCTCAGATTTGTACTGGGAGCCAGTACAGTCCCCCTGCAAAAGTCTTTAGCTGGGGCACTTTACAAGGAGTTTAGTGAAGATTTTGTACTTCTTAAAACTCCACCTCTGTGCCCTAAATTGGGCATCTTCCCTTCTACCACCAGACATGTCCAACAAGGGAGAACAGCAATAGCTAAGAATGATTTCCCGCCAACGTATAGCACATTTCCTGGTAAAGTGCAAACCCAAACAATGATGCCAACTGCGTTTGTGTGATGTTAGGCATAGAGCAACAGTGCCAAACAGAGAGATAAGCAGTTTTAGAAACTGGAAGGTTAATCTGACACTTGGCATTAGTTTGAGAGTTGTTTGCTGCTGTAGCTGTTAGGTGATTTAACTTTGCAAACATACTGGGTTCATAAATTTCATGAGATGACACATTTTTGGTTTGGATTTATATATGTATAAAATTGATTTTTACAATGTGGGAGTCAAACCTACACATAAGAGATAAACATTTTCTTCCACAGTGATGATTTTTCATCCTTGCCACAGAAGGAGTGCTTCTCAGACATACTAATGAATTATATATAAATACACATGACAGAATGAGGGGGTTAACCATGTATGTGTGTGACCTGGCAAGGTCCTGGTTTATACATTCATGTGTATGAGTCTTATTGAAGTCTAAAGATCATCCAAGACCAGATAGCACAATTATAGTTATAGAAACTTAGTAGTCATTATGCCCTTAGTCATACATATAATTCATATGGGCTCCACTGCTATATATACTTATTGTTATTTATAATTATGTTAAATTTTGGAACAACAGTAAAAATATTTGGAATTTTATGTATTAGAATCCAGGATCATATGTATTGCAGCCTTACACTTACACCTGCTGCCATAGGAATAGATGAATAACAGTTGTATATTTTCCTATTTATTATTAACTTCTGTGTGTTAACCACCACACAATGCCACTTAGTGTGTTTGCATAGTGTTCAACATACCTGATAGAATATATCTGGTTTGAAGTTGTCTGTTGTCTGCTTCCTGTCTGAGGTGTTCTAGACCTGCAGCTGTTGGGGAAGGCTAAGCGGAGTTGCATGATGGAAAGCAAAATATGCAACAATGTATCCTTTTTGAAATCGAGAATGTCTGCACCCTGTCTGTAGGTGTTTTGTCTGCATCTTCTGTGGGCCATTAGTCCAGATTTGCATGATGTTAAGCATCATGCAAATGTGACAAGCAAAGCTAAGTTTTTTTTAGCCTTATGAGCAGTGTTATTAGGTTTCATCCTTAAAAGGCAAATGTGAGAATTGAACCATGATCTACAGATAGTATATGCTGTGTGCATCAATGTGTTTAGCAGAGGTGCTACACACAAAGGTGATTCACAATAGTAGTTGATATATTTGGTTATCAAAGAAGTACATTACATGGCATTTATTGTGTTTATCCATTTCCCATGTTTGTGCAAAGCCGTGCACAGAGCTAAGATTTGCATTAAAATAAAAGAAATCTATAAAATAAACAACATTGCAAAATATATGTTAGTACATATGAAAGATTTTTATGCAAGTCTGAATCTGAGCTCTCATAACAACGAACCTTCAAAAAACAGTAAGAATGTCTTATCCCTCTTTGCCACAGAAACAGCTTTGCAGCAGAGGATGAAAATCATTGTGCATACAAGCAAGTCCAAAATCATCCATAATATTAACAAGATATATGGCACTTGTACACTTCTGAGTTGTTTGTACATGTATTAATTTCAGATGTAGTGCAATGAGTGATCACAAAACCAGTTTATGACTATTGTTTGCAGAAATGCAGCTTTGTCTTATGTCTGTATGGTGTTCATTTTTCTCTTATCTGAGAAGTAATCTGAGACATGCAGTCTGTAAGGCATTTTGTATCATTGTCATTAAAATGTGTGAGAATATTAAATGGCAATAATATACAGTTTTCAACAAATGCAGGGGAGGTTTGATGTTACTGAATAGAAGCTGTGAAATGTGTGTACTTACATTTAAAAGCTTGATACAATTACTTCTACACTTTGTAAGTCTAACCTGGCTGATGCACCCACTGGACATAAGGGAGTCTGAATTGCTGTTGTGTGGTCCTTCTCCCTACCAGTAATCTTTCACAGTTGCAATCCATTAGTAACAAACACTGAGGGAGTGTGTACACTATGTTTACATTTGCTACACAGAGCCAAAAAGCTGAGATCCAGTAATTCTAATGAGTTTGCACCTTATTTGCATCTTCACCTTGCTCACAGGCCTGAATCTATACTATGAAAGGGGAACAGTGCAGCTAGGGAACCTGAAGGTGAGGAGACTTGTTTATGTGGGTAACACAGAAGAAGATTGCTATTACTCTGGATTTGTCTGCACAGAAGACTACTGATCTTGGTAAGGTATGATTGCATTTTTCAGTTATATACTGGATATGCTCATATTTCTATAGGAAAAATCTATGTATGTGGATCTACTTTAAAATGTTGACCTACCAAAATGTTGACGTTCAAATCAATGAGACAACAACGCTGAAACTTCAAAATGCTGAAATCCTGGACTGTCAAAATTTCACTCCAGGAAACTAATCACTGGGCCACCAATGACTGCAGTATGAATGGAAGCAAACTAAACCCACTGATGTGGGGGTTTCCTCCCCCACACCCCCCATGTGGGAGGCTGACCCCCTCCACACCCCAACACCCCCCATGTGGGATACTGACCCCTCCACACCCCACTAATTAAATATACCAATTCTGATATCACAATGCAGTGAAGAACAGGGCAAAGCTCACCATGGTGGCCCAGTGGTTAGTTTCCTGGAATGAAATTGTGATGTTGCGGGAGTTTGGCTTTCTGAAGATTTGCTTTCCTCTTCTTGACCTTTTGAATTTCAAGTGAGTGAAATTTCAATGTTTTAAAATAGACCATGTATGTATGTATATATGCATTAGCAAATTATACCTTTATCTGTATGCACTTCTTAGAAGTTTACTGATGGCACAGACATTTTTGTCAGGGCATTTTACTTTCTCAGATGCGCAGCCTTATTTAACTTTTATCACAAGTGTTAATGTTACAACTGTTTCTCTTTATACTCTTCTATTGTTACTTCAGTGCAATGTAAATGTCCTATATTGTCAATGACACAGGAGTGGTAGTCTTCTAGGATGGCCCATTGATGCCTCTAGAGGACTGTTGTCCACAGGTAGAGGTGACTGGCAATTGCATAAAAATGAATGTTATGTGGTAAATGTGTACACATGTTTTTGGGACAGTTTGACAGCATGTATAAAAATTCACTGATGTTTTATTAATTTTGTACAGAAATGTCATTTCAACATGTTGTTTTAGGAGTGGGAGAGCCAAGTTCTGCCTCTGTATTACCACAACCAAAATGTTTTTACAAAGGTTTGCTTTGCTATTATTACTTATTACTTTGGATCAAACCTTTGTTTGTGTGTGACTGTGATATGTTACAATCACATAACCCTTTTTTATATTTGAATAACTTGAACATTTTTTGTTTTTCCAGTGGGCAATATTGAAAAACTAATAGTTTGTGTTATATTTAAGCAGGAGTGTTATTTGTGTGATATGTATAGTAGCCTTCTTTTGTGTGTTATATCACCTAGGAATATGGCACCCAAGCATCCCAATCCCTGCAAACTCTCCTTCAGTGGCTCAGAAAATGATGTGATCGTACAAGCATTTTGGCAACATGGTGCCATTTTGTTTGAGAGAGTGCTTGGGGGATATGTCTGAAAGAATGCAAATTTGGCAGCAGATAGTGAATGATGTGAACACTGTTGGGGCATGCAGCAGGACATATGATCTAGTGCATCACAGGGCCACTGACATGATTTTGTTGGTCAGGAGAAGAGCAGCTGCAGAGACCCATGGACAGATGGGTACTGGGGGGGGGGCTGCTAGAGAGCCACCACTGACACCAAATGAATAATTCCTGTCTACTGTCAGGGATCTAGAGTTTGATGTTGGTGCAGCTGTTTCAGGGAAGACAAATATGTTCCAGGAGGACCTTACAGGTAGGCTTACCTATGCCAGTTCTTAAATATTTCTTGTATAGTAAAATACTGAAAGCAATACTTAAGTTGATTTATTTTTTATTTTTTGTATGGGAGATGTAGATTGAGAAAGTAAACAACACATTCTGGTTCATTACACATGGACTTGGAGTGGACGTGCCATCCAAGTGTCAGGTAACATATAAAGGCTAAAAATGTTTCCCCCTATGTTATTGTTATTGTGATGATGGCGTCCTTATATTTTGCTTAACTTCTTCTAGGACCATCCTCTGTAGCAATTTAATTTAATTTAATTTAATTAGTGAGCCTGCCATATCTAAACTTTTTGAGGTTATACATTTTGAGCCCTTCTCAATTAAAGAAAAGTGATAAAGAGTGACAGAAATTTGACTATAATTAAAAATGTTGTAACCATTATAGGAAATTGTAATTCTATTTGTGTTGGCCACAACTACCATTCCATTCCCTTTTTCTTCCTTCTTCATTGGTAGCATTTCTGTTGGCGTGAGGTGTAATGAACTGATTCTTCTCTCATGCTGGGGCCAAGCTTCAAAGGGTGTTGTGAACGACTGGCTAGTTATTCCAATCTCCATAGGACTGGAAAATCCTGGTCATAAGTCATAAAATTATCTAAATTTTCTCTATATTTTCTAGATTTGCAAGATTGCTCTCAAAGACATTGTTTCACCAAAATGTATATCACTAGGATTGGAACTCAATGCCATATGTTTGTCATCTTTCAACACAGCTTTTTTATTTTAATTTGATAAGCCTTTTTATTGCTGTATTTGTTTAGTGTCCCTGTCTAGCTTCTTGTTCTTTTTTATTACTAAACCATCACATTTTTTGTCAATTCTATTGAATTCATTATTAAAATAAAGCTTATACTGGTCAAATAATAAATCCTGCTGAAGAACACCCTTCAGTGCCTCGACTTTCTTCACCAAAATTGAAATATGGTGAGAATTATACATAATAAGCAATTCCATTAATTTGAAGCCATGCCTGTTAAACATTTCAGCAAAGTCTGTATACAAACTATCTTCAATTGTTAAACCATATGGGAACTTAAAAACATGAGGGGGAGGATTCACAAAAGCCTACTCGGACATTTTTGACCATGTGTGCATTGAGGAGTGATGCATACATGACTACAAATAGTTTTAGTAAACTCAGCTTAGTGGCCCGCACTTATGCAAAAATGCAGAAATGTCTGTGGCATGCAATTACAGCATATGTAGCTGGACTGTATGCTGATGAAGCAAATCAACATGCTGGAGTGATTCAACAAGCTGCAAAGCAACCATGTAGATGCTGTGCTCGCGTTGCCCATGTATTTGAAAGTTTTCTGAATGCAGCCACTGAAAGACGTCTACACGGAAACAAGACCAAGTAAAAGTTAATAGATTTGAACAGAACTGACCGTAACATGTAACTCCACATACATTATGAAATTGTCACACATGATGGATGCTAGAAAATTAGATTATCAACAGCAACAATTCCTTTTTAAGTTCCATGATATAAATGCAGTTTTGTTCCCCTACCCCCAAATGAAGAATGTACTTGCAACTAATTTAGCCAGCTAAAAGTGTAAACCCCATGAAATAATTCATACTGTCATGTAAACATATGCAGTATGTATCTGATGGAATATAGTCAAATTGTATCAAACCCTGCATTCCTCTGTGCAGATATATGCTGAAGTAATACACTCTCTTGAGTGTGCAACATTGGGCTCCCCTTCCGTTTCCCTGCCAACATGGTTACCAACCATGTAAATTCATGGCTGCCAGCATGGTGAAGATACAGATGAGGTCAAAACTCATTAGAATTACTGAATTGCAAACACTTCTAATGGTGTAGGGATGTTCATTTGTGTAGGAACTTCCACAGTGTTCATGTTCAATGCATGACAACAGTGAATGATGACATCAGAGGTGTGTGTCAGGTTACACTTACAGAGGTGTACATGTAGGTCTGTGAAGTGTAAACGTGCATGTAAGCAGTGCACAATTCGCAAGTTTTGTTTTATCCTTTTTATTGTTTGTTAAAATGTATAGTCTCTCTCCGCTTTCAATTTCTGTCATTGTTTGTGTAATGCGACACTTAGCACAACCATGGGAAATGGAGGAATGAATGGCAGGTTTCGCAGTGCTTGTCACATAACTGTTCCTGCAGCAGCATGTGTATGTGTAGGGCTAAAGTAGGGTAGGTCCTGGATTCTAGTACAGGGTCTGTGACCTTTCCTTCACTTTTTGAGCTGCATGTTTCTGCCATATCACAGCAACAGAGAAAAGTAATAAGATTGCCTGTGTTGACTTTATTTCAGTGTCAGTGTGCATTGTGCACTAATGAGCACCAACAGAGTTGATATATTCAGTAAAGCAACAGATGTTTTTTACAGGTGCTAATTACAGCATAAGCAGGTGATTTTCAGTATGGTGGAGCTATTCAACAAGCTATAAAGCAAGCCTACATTCTGTTTTTTTTCCTGAATACTTCAATACCATGGGAGTAGAGACAAGGACATTTTAGGCCTCAAATAAAATTGTGTCAACTGCTACATTTGCAAGGTAAGTCCTGAACCTAGAATGTATTCTTTAATAATATTATGGCATATCCTTGTATTTCTTAACTTGGTGCAGTAATGAAGTAAATAGTAGTGGATTTGTACAGAAAGTACCTTAACATGTAACAGCAGACATTATTTTACTTATATGTGTCCATTACTATTTTTGTTTCTTATTCTTCTCATTTTTAATTGCACTTTTTGGATGATGCACAGCATAGCGCAGACAGTGGAAGCAGGAAATGGTTGTGGTTATCTGGTTTGAGCGAAGCACGTTGGACAACTTAGGAAGCAGACAGCCCAAATAGAAACTGGATAAATTCAGATAATGCCCTTGGCCATCATGAAAATCAGGCCTGGTGTACAGATGGTACCGGGTTCTAGTACAGAGTGTGCAACCTTTGTTTTACTGCTGTGACATTGCAGTTTACAGCAATGAAGTACAACATAGACAACTGTTCCCTCAACATTCTTGTGGCAACAGGTGTAAGTGTAGGACTGTCATACCCATGGTCCTGGGTTTCAATACAGCATATTCCATATAGTATTACATTTACAGATAGAGTAATCTATGTATTATTACATTTATGATCAAATGTATGACTGCGAGTATACTGTGTACTATAGTCCTGTAAATGTATTCCTGCTATCTTGACCGGCATGGCTTTAACTTTTGAGAAAAAACACATACACAGCTGTCTATACATGCAGTTGCTTGCCACTGTTGCATTCTGCTTGGCAGGCATTAGCAATGCAGCTTGTGTTTGCACACTGCTTACCTAAGTCCAAACAGGTGTAACACATGCATGTACACTTTAACCATCGAGCAAATCTGCTGATCACTGGGCTATGGAAGTGTATATATGATGCTTTCTTATTGGTGTTTATTGTCCATTTCCTTTGTATGATGTAAACGTACATGTGGAAACATTGTAAATTGATGGCACATTATAAATATAACTCATATATTCACAATACATACATGTGTTGCCCCCCTCCCACACACATACACACACAAGCAGTACATCCCTGGGGTCTCAATATTTTGTTTACAGACATATATCAACAACACTATAAAGTGTAATATATAATGTTGTGTGCTCCCTCATGGACATGGCCAGTCAGTGGTGCTGACAACCTTACTGTGCTAAACTCAAACATCCAGCTATACTCAATAAGGGTACATGTGTTTTTACATAGCTAGGCCTCTACACACCCTAGTGCCGTTAGCCTACTGGCCTCATATGAACCTGTGAATCTATGTGCCTATGCAGGCCTCACAACTTGTTATTCCCACATGGCCTGCTGATGCCATCTACTGTAAGTTCATATGCATCCATGCAAATTCAGACTTGCACCATGGTGCTTGTATAAAGTACTGAGTTCAATAGTCTGTGTACATAGGGGTGTTGTTCTCACTGCAGTTGACTGTGTGTGTGTGTGTGTGTGTGTGTGTGTGTGTGTGTGTGTGTGTGTGTGTGTGTGTGTGTGTGTGTGTGTGTGTGTGTTTTGTGTGTGTCTGGCTAGAAGAGCAAGTGTGTATCCTGCAGTTACAGCTCCAATCCCATAAGTTGACAATATTTTGATACTTGTACCTGCCTACACATCCATTTCAGGCAGGCCTCCCATCTTCTTCTCTCCAACATGCACTGATGATGTCATCCACTATAGCTTGACCTGCAGCTATGTAAAAGTCAGACTTATGCTGTGGTGCCTGTGTAAAGTACTGTGTTGTGTAGTCTGTGTGCCTAGATAGGTAATGATTCTGTTCTCACTGCAGTCAACTATGTGTGTGTGTGTGTGTGTGTGTGTGTGTGTGTGTGTGTGTGTGTGTGTGTGTGTGTGTGTGTGTGTGTGTGTGTGTGTGTGTGTGTGTGTGTGTGTGTGTGTATCTACTCAGCAGAGTTGACATGCTATCCTACAGTCACTTCTCCAATGGCAGGGCTTGTCAGTAGTTTGATACTTATACAAGCCTACAAATCCATTTTATGCAGTCCTCCCAACCTCTTGTCTCCCATATGGCCTGCTGATTTCACATACTATAAGCTGACTTGCAGGCATGTAAATGTCAGACTTGTGCCGTGGCACTTGCATAAAGTGCTATGTTTTGTAGTCTGTGTACTTAGATAGGTAGGGGTTCTATTCTCACTGCAGTTAACTGGCTGTATGTGAACTGTTACTTGACATTACAGAGAGCATTTTCACCAGCATGTGGGATGCTGTTATTACCATATAGTCAACAGACAGTGATGATGTCATTGGCTATAGCAGATTATTGCATATGCATTCATCCCTCCAGGACATAATCAGACACTGGCCTGGAGCCCAGGCAGACATCACCTTAGGTTCATAGGTTCATAAGAGGTTACTAGGCTATTGGCCCTAGGGCCTTTATCAGCCTAGGCATGTTACACCCTTGTTCCCTTATTGACCAAGTTGTATGGTCTATATTTGCAGCACAAGTCTATGATCAGAACTGATTGCCCTTATCCAAGAGAGACATAAGTGACACCCCTGGGGTAAATTTATGGTCTCCCATCCAGTTATCTAAGTTACACTTAAATAAGTTAATTCAGGAGCTCTGTTTTACATGATGTGGGAGTTTTTTCCAGAGGAGTGGTAGTCTCTGGGAGACATCTGTCTCTCCAGCATGTCCTGTTAATGCTACAGACAAGACTAAGACCTCTAGAGTGAGTTAATCTTGTCCCATGTGACTTGCAGATGTGCAGCATTTCCATTAGGATGGGGTCTGAGACTGTTCTGTAGGCCAGGCACAAGTCGCCTCTCAGCAGCCTATAAAATACAGAGTACAGTGATAGGGACTTCAGTCTCTCCATGTAGGTCATGAATTGAAGGCCCTGAATTTTCTTGGTGAGAAACTTCTGAGTACTCTCCAGCTGCTATAGGTGTTTGTTGAGGTATATACAGAAGGGAGCATTGTACTTAGTGGTCTGATGAGGGATGAGTACAGGGAAGCTATAACATCCTTAGCTCTGGATGTGATGCCCTTACTTATGAGATGTGCAACATAGAAGGCCTTCCTTAATACTGTGGACACATGGTAATCAAAGTTAAGGTTGCTACCAACCTGTGTTCCCAAGTCTTTCACCACAGGATTTGAGCTAAGGGGGGTACTGTTAATATTGTAATTTGCAGGGACTTATCCTTTGTAGAAAGGTATGATAACACATTTTCTTTGCATTTAGTTTAAGTCCGTGACTTTGGCACTAATCATTTTTCTGTAAGTCCTGTTTGTAGTATGTCAGCATCATTGCGGAACTTGATGGTTGCACCCAATTTGTAGTCATTGTCAAACTTGGTAAGCCATAGGCCATCTATTTTCACCTGGACTTCTGAAAATATATTCCAAAGAGTAGGGGCCCAGCACAGATCCATGTGGTAAATCACTGGTAACCAGTCTGCTGGTAGAGGTGGAATCTCCAACTTTGACTGTAGGCATTCTGTTGGTGAGCCAGTTGGCTACTCGTCTAGTGAAGTATGAGTTAATTCCCAGCTGTGTGAGTTTCTCAGTGATGCCTGAATGTGGGATTGTGTCAAGGCCTTGGCTAAATCAAAATAGGCTGAATGTACTGCTTTGTCTTCATCCAGGGATTTGTTGACATTCTTGAAGAAGTACAGCCAGGTTTAATACATATGATCTACCCTTAACAAAGACAAATTGGGTCAGGTCAAGAGTTTGAAGTCACCTATGTCTTTGTTGATAAGGTCCATGATGATTCTCTCCATGGCCTTGCAGATAAGGCTGGTTAGGCATATGGGTCTGTAGTTCCCAGGGTCTGTTGATGGACTCCCTTTGTGCAAGGGAATTACTGTTTCTGTTTTCCACTCTGCTGGGACAAAGCCAGTACCTAGACTGTGGTTGAAGAGAATGCCAAGTGGTTCTGATAGGTCCTGTTTTAGACCATTTAGTAGGCAGCCTGGGATGTTATCTGGTCCCATACAGGCTGTGTTTTGTGCCATAGCGAGTGTAGTTATGACCTGTTCTTTGGAGATGCTAGGTAGAGGACTGGTGACAGGTATGCTTTGGGGTATGTCTGGTGGGGACGGGGAGGGTGAAGTTTGTGCCAAATCTGTCTGCTGTAGCAGGTTGGTGATGTCCTCAGGGTCAGTATGAGTGGTACCATCCACTACTAGTTCACAAAGCTGAGCCATCCCTTTTAGATTTCTGACATAGCTAAAGAATGCCTTGTGATTATCCTTAGATAGGAATGCTAGTTTAGCTTTGTAACTGGCTTTAGAGAACTTTACAAGATATCTAATTTGCTTGTTCAAGCTGTGGAGGGTGTTCTTCCTCTGCTGAGTGAGTTTTTTCTTGTTCTTAGACATTAGTTTCTTCCTCTTATTGTATAACCTATTTATGCTTGATGCCCACCAAGGTGGCTTGTTTTTTGTGGACCTTGTTTTGATCCATTTGGATACAGCCAATTCTATACAGTTGTATAGATGTTTACACAGGGATTTGTGTACACCTTTGTATAGCAGTCATTATTGACAGTGATAACAGGGGAGGTTGAAACTATTTATGCAATTGCTTAGGATGCTATAGTATAGTTTGCTTTGGAGACATTTTTCATCCATTTTGCTCTTCAGGGGGGTCAGTTATGATTGTTACTTCGAACAAGACTAATTCATGATCAGACCTTACCAGGGAGGGCACCACACAGGGAATAGTGCAGAGACCCCCCTATATTGTTGAGTACTATGTCTAGGACATTCAAGCTCCATGTAGGGGGGTGCAGACTATCTGTTCCAGAGTATTTATATTAACAAAGTTCAGGAACCTTAGGGTGAGCATGTTTGTTCTCATATATGACTCCCGGTCGATGGAAGGATAAATGAAATCATCCATGACCAAGATGTTTGGCTGTATAGTGAGTGACTCAAGTAGGTCCAGGTAGGCAGAGTGGTTCTCGTGGTTCATGGTGGGGGACCTATAGCTAACAATGATATGGAAGGGGGTTTACCTTCAGTTAGTTGGACTTATAGTATGTCTAGGGAGTCGTACTGTTTGACCAGTCTTAAGATGTATTTGTCTTTAATGAAGTTGGATACACCTCTGACTTTGGTTCTTTCATGTTCATTTTGAAGTCTGAATATGTGGAAGGCATTGTAGCCTGCATGGCCAGGTGGCTGTCAGACCTTGAGCCATGTCTCTGTGACTGCACAGACATTGGCATTTTTTAAGGTAAGGAGTGCTTCCAGTAAGTGCAGTTTCTCATTTAAACTCCTAGTATTAAGCAGCATAACCTTGAGTTCGTCTCTAGTGGATTTTTTACATTTGTAATTTTGTTGTTATGACATTGCCTAAAAAGGCACTATGGGGAAGGCAAGTACATTTTCCAGTAACAGAAAGCCAAGAGGTGACTGGTGATGACTATCTCTGGCAAAGCAGCATGGTCTGTTGATCATATCTTCCCAGGCCAACAGATACTGGATCCCCCTGGATTGACTTCAGAAGCTAAGCCAATTGTTGAAGTTTTTCTTTATATCAAGGCATCATCCTGGGTAAAGGTAGGATGCTGCATAGGGCTAAGGACATACCTGCCTGGGACACATAATCTGAGCGCTCAGTCATGTCTCTCTTCATATAATCCAGTGAGGTACATCTCAAATCATTCACTCCAACATGGACTATGACAGAGCCATAATGGTACTTATTGTTGAAAGACTTGAGTGCATGTGTGAGCTGATGGATCCTGGCACCTGTCAGACAGCTGATTGTGACCTTCTCTTTATCCAGCCTAGTGAGGGGGACATCTGTGTGTCTCACTATGGAGTCAGCTATGGGTCTGCAGTGTGTGCAGTAGGTTTGTGCTTGGGAGATCTCTGATATTTAGGTAGGCTTATAGCAAGTACCTCTGTGTATGTGGGTTTATGTGTTGTGAGCCTGTTATGTGCAAGAGGTGAAGTGTGTGTGCTGGCAACCTGTTTGATATCTGGTTTGTTGTTATGTGAGAGAACTGATTCTAAATTCATAGTATAGATATAGCTCTCACTTATGGGTGGCCATGGTGGTGCAGCGGTTAGCGTTGTCACCTCACAGCAAGAGGTTCTCCGGTTCAATCCTCAGCTGGGGTGCCTTCTGTGCAGAGTCTGCATGTCCTCCCTGTGGTTATGTGGGTTTCCACCGGGTGCTCCGGTTTCCTCCCACATCCCAAAGACATGCTGTAGGTGGATTGGACACTCTAAATTGGCCCTAGGTGTGAGTGTGTGTGTGTGTGTGTGTGTGTGTGTGTGTGTGTGTGTGTGTGTATGTATGTGTGTGTGTGTGTGTGTGTGTGTGTGTGTGTGTGTGTGTGTGTGTGTGTGTGTGTGTGTGTGTGTGTGTGTGTGTGTGTGTGTGTGTGTGTGTGTGTGTGCCTTCTGTGGAAGGTTGGGTGCCGGGCTGGCAACTCGACACCGTAAAATTCCACTGCCAATCATGAGCGGACAGGTGATCTGCTGTGGCGACCCCTAACCGGGAAAAAGCCGAAAGAAGAAGAAGAAGAAGATATAGCTCTCACTTGTTGTATTTGTTTGTTTTAGAAATAACTGGTTGTCAGTATACATGAGACAATTGTTACATTACCTCAGGATGCCCATGTCAGTCATGCTGGCTGTAGAAATGGTGTGAAACTTTCCATCCATTATGGCAGGTATATACTGTAGTAACTAGTGAGGAGTGAGCTAGATGGACCAGGTTTTGCTGTAAGACTAACAAAAAGTGGCTATTCTGTAAAGGGCTATGGTTAGAAAAGTGCAGCAATGCTTCACAATGAATAACTGAACTGCTTGCAGGGCAGCAGTGCAATCTCTGAGCAGCTCCAGTAAACTGAGCACAAACCCATGCAAACATAATGCTTAAATACAAGCAAAGTTAAATGATTTTAAAAAAGTAACCAAGGGAAAGCCCAAGACTGAGACATATTCCAGCAATCCCCAACTCAGATGGATCCTTGGCTGCACACTTCTGCCACAAGGGTACAGGGGGGCCTTCTTAATGTAAGATGGCTGGTTTTAGTGCTCAAATGATACTAAATAGTCTAGATTCAGCAAGCCTGAATATAGCCTAAGCTATAAAATACAAAAATACTAGAAATTCAAAATGCAGAAAATCGCAGCCACAACAGTAAAACAAAAACAGTTTAAATAAAGCATCAGTTCAGTAAAATACTCGCACAAAATGTAGACCACAAATCTTCCTAGTGTGAAATAACCGGGCTGGAAGCCAAGTACTAAACTGGAACAAAGACACTTAGAACCTTATAACAATAAGCCTTTACCAGCAATTCCCAGCTTAGCCACAAGAGTCTTGACCACAAACCTTCCTAATGTAAAATAACTGGTTTGGACCCAGGTGCTTAAACCAGGACAAAGACACTTAGAACAACAGGCACAATAGGCTTTCAACCAGCAATTCCCAGCTCAGATGAGCAGAGGCTACCCTCTCCTCCCACAAGAATGTAGACTACAAACCTTAATGTAAAATAACTGGCCTGAAGCACAAGTGCTTAAACCAAAGCTAAGAGGCTTAGAATAACAGTTACAATTTAATCCGATACCAGACAGATTACAGTGACATGCCTTATAATCTATCTACATACATCATGGCATGGTTAGTAGGCCCTGTGCTATCTTGATGAGAAAGCCCTGTGGTCTGTCCAGGTGCTGCATGTGTCTGGTGAAGTTCATGCAAAAGAGAGCATTATACTGTATTACTGTTCTGATGAGTTTGATTACAGTGCTGTCATACAATCCTGAGATCTGGATGTGATGGCATGTCTTATGATGTGCACTATATGCATGTACTGGAAAACATTAAAGAGAAAAGTTAGAAAGTAATGAGACACATTGCATGCAGTTCCTGTCTTCACAACCTTTACAAGAGAAAACACTGTAAAGTACTAAAATACTAACATGATGATGCTATGATCTGTATAACTTGGCAAGGCAAATATAAGTGACAGGTACAATTATCAGTTCAACAACACAAATGCAGATATACTAGGCACTAATGCAGCTATGCACCCTCCCTGTGTATTAGACACAAAGCTTTTGTATCCCTGGATCCAAAAGAGAAAAAGCAGGAATATGGCACAGTTATCATCACTTGCACAGGGTGTTGTGTGCGTGTGTGAGTAAGAAATGGCAGCAGGCAGGCTGAACCATATAACTGGTGTGTGTGTGTGTGTGTGTGTGTGTGTGTGTGTGTGTGTGTGTGTGTGTGTGTGTGTGTGTGTGTGTGTGTGTGTGTCTGTAGGGGTCCTGCTTGTGAAAGTGGTGTGTGAGACTCTGCGTGAACACAGCCAAGCTCAGTGCTAGCTCTACATCTTGGTATGTTGGACAGGTGTGACCCATGCATGGTAAAGATAGCAGTTCATCATTGGTGCCCCCAACCATGAGAACTGGCTCTACTAGGAGGTGCACTGGCACCTCCATGCCCAAGGTCAGATATAGTGCTGCTATCTGAACCTGACTGATGTCTGCTGGACATGCTGCCTTCATGGGAATGCCCAGAAACATGACCCCATGGCCTGCTATGTCTGGATGTGACAGCACACTCACCAATGGACCAGTGGAAGTACTGCCACTACAGAAGCATGATAGGGCATGGCCACATTGGCAATCAGCAGATGTTGTGGCTGACCTACACCCACAAGGGCACCGTTCTCCTCTCAGCAAACTTTCCAGTACAGACACTGCTTGTTTCATGACACCCCTCAGTCCATCATAGACATCCCTCATTCCAACGTGTCATTTATCTGATCCAGTGAATCAGCAAACATGGTGCATGCAGTCACACATGTCAGCCTGTGCCATATCTACACCCTGAGCATTTGTCTGGAGCACCATTCTGAGCATGTCTGTGCCTCCACAATGGCCCTAAATGTACATTGAGTGACTCAGGAAGAGACACCTGCACCAGGTGAAGGAGGGACAGCAGGCCCCTCCAAGCACCCCATCAACCTTCCTGCGTGGCACCTTGCCCACACTTTGACTATGTCAGGAGTCAACAGGCACTGAAGCCACAGAAGCCACACTCCACTGATCAAGGCCTCACCTCCACCTGTCCAATATCTGTTGGCTCAGTGGACTGGGTAGTTGTAGGGCTACTGGCTCTCTCCGGAGAAAATGAAGAGGATGGTTTGATGTCAAAGTCTGTGTCAGATTCAACCTCTGCACTGCCTAACTGGGCCTCAGTTTCACCATCATCATCAGTGTCTGATGAGACACTGACATCAGGTGGCACAGGGCTCACTGTCATGATCACCTGTGATAAAAAGGAAGGAACACAGGCATACAATAATACCTGCAGTGCTAAGGTGCAGTATATGCTAAACAATTAACAGTGCTGCCACTATTACAGACATACATTTAGATCAGCTACTGCACAGATAGTGACTAAAGATGGAGGTGTCTTGATTTACATCAAAAATAAATATACCTCATGGCTGTTCAAACAGGACAATGCACTTGAGCTTTTCTATGTTCAAATCACCATAGGCAAAATCCAATACCACTTCCTTGCAAGTTATAGGTCCCCCTCTATGACCCAGGAAACCCATACCATGTATTTAAACTTATTAGAAACACTCACCATCCAACCCAATACCATACTCCTGGGCCACTTTGATTACCCCACTATTAATTGAGACACCAGATGTGCAAGCACAGAGATTCCTGGATTTTGTAAAGACAAACTCCTTGGACCAGATTGTCAATACACTAACCAGGGGTGCAACCATACTGGATCTGGTCCTCACTAACATGGGAGAGTTCTACACACACCCTAGTGTAATGGGTTCTCTAGTAAGGTCAGAACACAAAATGGTCTCCTTTGAAGTAAAAAATAAAACCTGGAAACCCAGCCAACCCTGGAATATTCAGGAACTACTCAAAGGCCAACTTCCTGCTACTAAGTGATAACCTATCAAGTCCCCATAAACCCTGAAAACACTGATGCCTATGCATCACTTATGGGTGGCTCACTTAGGATGCTATAGTATAGTTTGCTTTGGAGACATTTTTCATCCATTTTGCTCTTCAGGGGGGTCAGTTATGATTGTTACTTCGAACAAGACTAATTCATGATCAGACCTTACCAGGAGGGCACCACACAGGGAATAGTGCAGAGACCCCTATATTGTTGAGTACTATGTCTAGGACATTCAAGCTCCATGTAGGGGGTGCAGACTATCTGTTCCAGAGTATTTATATTAACAAAGTTCAGGAACCTTAGGGTGAGCATGTTTGTTCTCATATATGACTCCCGGTCGATGGAAGGATAAATGAAATCATCCATGACCAAGATGTTTGGCTGTATAGTGAGTGACTCAAGTAGGTCCAGGTAGGCAGAGTGGTTCTCGTGGTTCATGGTGGGGGACCTATAGCTAACAATGATATGGAAGGGGGGGTTTACCTTCAGTTAGTTGGACTTATAGTATGTCTAGGGAGTCGTACTGTTTGACCAGTCTTAAGATGTATTTGTCTTTAATGAAGTTGGATACACCTCTGACTTTGGTTCTTTCATGTTCATTTTGAAGTCTGAATATGTGGAAGGCATTGTAGCCTGCATGGCCAGGTGGCTGTCTGTGACCTTGATCCATGTCTCTGTGACTGCACAGACATTGGCATTTTCTAAGGTAAGGAGTGTTTCCAGTAAGTGCAGTTTCTCATTTAAACTCCTAGTATTAAGCAGCATAACCTTGAGTTCGTCTCTAGTGGATTTTTTACATTTGTAATTTTGTTGTTATGACATTGCCTAAAAAGGCACTATGGGGAAGGCAAGTACATTTTCCAGTAACAGAAAGCCAAGAGGTGACTGGTGATGACTATCTCTGGCAAAGCAGCATGGTCTGTTGATCATATCTTCCCAGGCCAACAGATACTGGATCCCCCTGGATTGACTTCAGAAGCTAAGCCAATTATTGAAGTTTTTCTTTATATCAAGGCATCATCCTGGGTAAAGGTAGGATGCTGCATAGGGCTAAGGACATACCTGCCTGGGACACATAATCTGAGAGCTCAGTCATGTCTCTCTTCATATAATCCAGTGAGGTACATCTCAAATCATTCACTCCAACATGGACTATGACAGAGCCATAACGGTACTTATTGTTGAAAGACTTGAGTGCATGTGTGAGCTGATGGATCCTGGCACCTGTCAGGCAGCTGACTGTGACCTTCTCTTTATCCAGCCTAGTGAGGGGGACATCTGTGTGTCTCACTATGGAGTCAGCCATGGGTCTGCAGTGTGTGCAGTAGGTTTGTGCTTGGGAGATCTCTGATATTTAGGTAGGCTTATAGCAAGTACCTCTGTGTATGTGGGTTTATGTGTTGTGAGCCTGTTATGTGCAAGAGGTGAAGTGTGTGTGCTGGCAACCTGTTTGATATCTGGTTTGTTGTTATGTGAGAGAACTGATTCTAAATTCATAGTATAGATATAGCTCTCACTTATGGGTGGCCATGGTGGTGCAGCGGTTAGCGTTGTCACCTCACAGCAAGAGGTTCTCCGGTTCGATCCTCAGTTGGGGTGCCTTCTGTGCGGAGTCTGCATGTCCTCCCTGTGGTTATGTGGGTTTCCTCCGGGTGCTCCGGTTTCCTCCCACATCCCAAAGACATGCTGTAGGTGGATTGGACACTCTAAATTGGCCCTAGGTGTGTGTGTGTGTGTGTGTGTGTGTGTGTGTGTGTGTGTGTGTGTGTGTGTGTGTGTGTGTGTGTGTGTGTGTGTGTGTGTGTGTGTGTGTGTGTGTGTGTGTGTGTGTGTGTGTGTGCCTTCTGTAGAAGGTTGGGCGCCGGGCTGGCAACTCGACACCGTAAAACTCCACTGCCAATCATGAGCGGACAGGTGATCTGCTGTGGCGACCCCTAACCGGGAAAAAGCCGAAAGAAGAAGAAGAAGAAGATATAGCTCTCACTTGTTGTATTTGTTTGTTTTAGAAATAACTGGTTGTCAGTATACATGAGACAATTGTTACATTACCTCAGGATGCCCATGTCAGTCATGCTGGCTGTAGAAATGGTGTGAAACTTTCCATCCATTATGGCAGGTATATACTGTAGTAACTAGTGAGGAGTGAGCTAGATGGACCAGGTTTTGCTGTAAGACTAACAAAAAGTGGCTATTCTGTGGAGGGCTATGGGTAGAAAACTGCATCAATGCTTCACAATGAACAACTGAACTGCTTGCAGGGCAGCAGTGCAATCTCTGAGCAGCTCCAGTAAACTGAGCACAAACCCATGCAAACATAATGCTTAAATACAAGCAAAGTTAAATGATTTTAAAAAGTAACCAAAGGGAAAACCCAAGACTGAGACTTACTCCAACAATCCCCAACTCAGATGGATCCTTGGCTGCACACTTCTGCCACAAGGGTGCAGGGGGCCTTCTTAATGTGAGATGGCTAGTTCTAGTGCTCAAATGATACCAAACAATCTAAATTCAGCAAGCCTGAATATAGCCTAAGCTATAAAATACAAAAATACTAGAAATTCAAAATGCAGAAAATCGCAGCCACAACAGTAAAACAAAAACAGTTTAAATAAAGCATCAGTTCAGTAAAATACTGCACAAAATGTAGACCACAAATCTTCCTAGTGTGAAATAACCGGCTGGAAGCCAAGTACTAAACTGGAACAAAGACACTTAGAACCTTATAACAATAAGCCTTTACCAGCAATTCCCAGCTTAGCCACAAGAGTCTTGACCACAAACCTTCCTAATGTAAAATAACTGGTTTGGACCCAGGTGCTTAAACCAGGACAAAGACACTTAGAACAACAGGCACAATAGGCTTTCAACCAGCAATTCCCAGCTCAGATGAGCAGAGGCTACCCTCTCCTCCCACAAGAATGTAGACTACAAACCTTAATGTAAAATAACTGGCCTGAAGCACAAGTGCTTAAACCAAAGCTAAGAGGCTTAGAATAACAGTTACAATTTAATCCGATACCAGACAGATTACAGTGACATGCCTTATAATCTATCTACATACATCATGGCATGGTTAGTAGGCCCTGTGCTATCTTGATGAGAAAGCCCTGTGGTCTGTCCAGGTGCTGCATGTGTCTGGTGAAGTTCATGCAAAAGAGAGCATTATACTGTATTACTGTTCTGATGAGTTTGATTACAGTGCTGTCATACAATCCTGAGATCAGGATATGATGGCATGTCTTATGATGTGCACTATATGCATGTACTGGAAAACATTAAAGAGAAAAGTTAGAAAGTAATGAGACACATTGCATGTAGTTCCTGTCTTCACAACCTTTACAAGACAAAACACTGTAAAGTACTAAAATACTAACATGATGATGCTATGATCTGTATAACTTGGCAAGGCAAATATAAGTGACAGGTACAATTATCAGTTCAACAACACAAATGCAGATATACTAGGCACTAATGCAGCTATGCACCCTCCCTGTGTATTAGACACAAAGCTTTTGTATCCCTGGATCCAAAAGAGAAAAAGCAGGGATATGGCACAGTTATCATCACTTGCACAGGGTGTTGTGTGCGTGTGTGAGTAAGAAATGGCAGCAGGCAGGCTGAACCATATAACTGGTGTGTGTGTGTGTGTGTGTGTGTGTGTGTGTGTGTGTGTGTGTGTGTGTGTGTGTGTGTGTGTAGGGGTCCTGCTTGTGAAAGTGGTGTGTGAGACTGCGTGAACACAGCCAAGCTCAGTGCTAGCTCTACATCTTGGTATGTTGGACAGGTGTGACCCATGCATGGTAAAGATAGCAGTTCATCATTGGTGCCCCCAACCATGAGAACTGGCTCTACTAGGAGGTGCACTGGCACCTCCATGCCCAAGGTCAGATGTAGTGCTGCTATCTGAACCTGACTGATGTCTGCTGGACATGCTGCCTTCATGGGAATGCCCAGAAACATGACCCCATGGCCTGCTATGTCTGGATGTGACAGCACACTCACCAATGGACCAGTGGAAGTACTGCCACTACAGAAGCATGATAGGGCATGGCCACATTGGCAATCAGCAGATGTTGTGGCTGACCTACACCCACAAGGGCACCGTTCTCCTCTCAGCAAACTTTCCAGTACAGACACTGCTTGTTTCATGACACCCCTCAGTCCATCATAGACATCCCTCATTCCAACGTGTCATTTATCTGATCCAGTGAATCAGCAAACATGGTGCATGCAGTCACACATGTCAGCCTGTGCCATATCTACACCCTGAGCATTTGTCTGGAGCACCATTCTGAGCATGTCTGTGCCTCCACAATGGCCCTAAATGTACATTGAGTGACTCAGGAAGAGACACCTGCACCAGGTGAAGGAGGGACAGCAGGCCCCCTCCAAGCACCCCATCAACCTTCCTGCGTGGCACCTTGCCCACACTTTGACTATGTCAGGAGTCAACAGGCACTGAAGCCACAGAAGCCACACTCCACTGATCAAGGCCTCACCCTCCACCTGTCCAATATCTGTTGGCTCAGTGGACTGGGTAGTTGTAGGGCTACTGGCTCTCTCCGGAGAAAATGAAGAGGATGGTTTGATGTCAAAGTCTGTGTCAGATTCAACCTCTGCACTGCCTAACTGGGCCTCAGTTTCACCATCATCATCAGTGTCTGATGAGACACTGACATCAGGTGGCACAGGGCTCACTGTCATGATCACCTGTGATAAAAAGGAAGGAACACAGGCATACAATAATACCTGCAGTGCTAAGGTGCAGTATATGCTAAACAATTAACAGTGCTGCCACTATTACAGACATACATTTAGATCAGCTACTGCACAGATAGTGACTAAAGATGGAGGTGTCTTGATTTACATCAAAAATAAATATACCTCATGGCTGTTCAAACAGGACAATGCACTTGAGCTTTTCTATGTTCAAATCACCATAGGCAAAATCCAATACCACTTCCTTGCAAGTTATAGGTCCCCCTCTATGACCCAGGAAACCCATACCATGTATTTAAACTTATTAGAAACACTCACCATCCAACCAAATACCATACTCCTGGGCCACTTTGATTACCCCACTATTAATTGAGACACCAGATGTGCAAGCACAGAGATTCCTGGATTTTGAAAGACAAACTCCTTGGACCAGATTGTCAATACACTAACCAGGGGTGCAACCATACTGGATCTGGTCCTCACTAACATGGGAGAGTTCTACACACACCCTAGTGTAATGGGTTCTCTAGTAAGGTCAGAACACAAAATGGTCTCCTTTGAAGTAAAAAATAAAACCTGGAAACCCAGCCAACCCTGGAATATTCAGGAACTACTCAAAGGCCAACTTCCTGCTACTAAGTGATAACCTATCAAGTCCCCATAAACCCTGAAAACACTGATGCCTATGCATCACTTATGGGTGGCTCACTTAGGATGCTATAGTATAGTTTGCTTTGGAGACATTTTTCATCCATTTTGCTCTTCAGGGGGGTCAGTTATGATTGTTACTTCGAACAAGACTAATTCATGATCAGACCTTACCAGGGAGGGCACCACACAGGGAATAGTGCAGAGACCCCCTATATTGTTGAGTACTATGTCTAGGACATTCAAGCTCCATGTAGGGGGGTGCAGACTATCTGTTCCAGAGTATTTATATTAACAAAGTTCAGGAACCTTAGGGTGAGCATGTTTGTTCTCATATATGACTCCCGGTCGATGGAAGGATAAATGAAATCATCCATGACCAAGATGTTTGGCTGTATAGTGAGTGACTCAAGTAGGTCCAGGTAGGCAGAGTGGTTCTCGTGGTTCATGGTGGGGGACCTATAGCTAACAATGATATGGAAGGGGGGGTTTACCTTCAGTTAGTTGGACTTATAGTATGTCTAGGGAGTCGTACTGTTTGACCAGTCTTAAGATGTATTTGTCTTTAATGAAGTTGGATACACCTCTGACTTTGGTTCTTTCATGTTCATTTTGAAGTCTGAATATGTGGAAGGCATTGTAGCCTGCATGGCCAGGTGGCTGTCTGTGACCTTGAGCCATGTCTCTGTGACTGCACAGACATTGGCATTTTCTAAGGTAAGGAGTGCTTCCAGTAAGTGCAGTTTCTCATTTAAACTCCTAGTATTAAGCAGCATAACCTTGAGTTCGTCTCTAGTGGATTTTTTACATTTGTAATTTTGTTGTTATGACATTGCCTAAAAAGGCACTATGGGGAAGGCAAGTACATTTTCCAGTAACAGAAAGCCAAGAGGTGACTGGTGATGACTATCTCTGGCAAAGCAGCATGGTCTGTTGATCATATCTTCCCAGGCCAACAGATACTGGATCCCCCTGGATTGACTTCAGAAGCTAAGCCAATTGTTGAAGTTTTTCTTTATATCAAGGCATCATCCTGGGTAAAGGTAGGATGCTGCATAGGGCTAAGGACATACCTGCCTGGGACACATAATCTGAGAGCTCAGTCATGTCTCTCTTCATATAATCCAGTGAGGTACATCTCAAATCATTCACTCCAACATGGACTATGACAGAGCCATAACGGTACTTATTGTTGAAAGACTTGAGTGCATGTGTGAGCTGATGGATCCTGGCACCTGTCAGGCAGCTGACTGTGACCTTCTCTTTATCCAGCCTAGTGAGGGGGATATCTGTGTGTCTCACTATGGAGTCAGCCATGGGTCTGCAGTGTGTGCAGTAGGTTTGTGCTTGGGAGATCTCTGATATTTAGGTAGGCTTATAGCAAGTACCTCTGTGTATGTGGGTTTATGTGTTGTGAGCCTGTTATGTGCAAGAGGTGAAGTGTGTGTGCTGGCAACCTGTTTGATATCTGGTTTGTTGTTATGTGAGAGAACTGATTCTAAATTCATAGTATAGATATAGCTCTCACTTATGGGTGGCCATGGTGGTGCAGCGGTTAGCGTTGTCACCTCACAGCAAGAGGTTCTCCGGTTCGATCCTCAGCTGGGGTGCCTTCTGTGCGGAGTCTGCATGTCCTCCCTGTGGTTATGTGGGTTTCCTCCGGGTGCTCCGGTTTCCTCCCACATCCCAAAGACATGCTGTAGGTGGATTGGACACTCTAAATTGGCCCTAGGTGTGAGTGTGTGTGTGTGTGTGTGTGTGTGTGTGTGTGTGTGTGTGTGTGTGTGTGTGTGTGTGTGTGTGTGTGTGTGTGTGTGTGTGTGTGTGTGTGTGTGTGTGTGTGTGTGTGTGTGTGTGCCTTCTGTAGAAGGTTGGGCGCCGGGCTGGCAACTCGACACCGTAAAACTCCACTGCCAATCATGAGCGGACAGGTGATCTGCTGTGGCGACCCCTAACCGGGAAAAAGCCGAAAGAAGAAGAAGAAGAAGATATAGCTCTCACTTGTTGTATTTGTTTGTTTTAGAAATAACTGGTTGTCAGTATACATGAGACAATTGTTACATTACCTCAGGATGCCCATGTCAGTCATGCTGGCTGTAGAAATGGTGTGAAACTTTCCATCCATTATGGCAGGTATATACTGTAGTAACTAGTGAGGAGTGAGCTAGATGGACCAGGTTTTGCTGTAAGACTAACAAAAAGTGGCTATTCTGTGGAGGGCTATGGGTAGAAAACTGCATCAATGCTTCACAATGAACAACTGAACTGCTTGCAGGGCAGCAGTGCAATCTCTGAGCAGCTCCAGTAAACTGAGCACAAACCCATGCAAACATAATGCTTAAATACAAGCAAAGTTAAATGATTTTAAAAAAGTAACCAAGGGAAAGCCCAAGACTGAGACATATTCCAGCAATCCCCAACTCAGATGGATCCTTGGCTGCACACTTCTGCCACAAGGGTACAGGGGGGCCTTCTTAATGTAAGATGGCTGGTTTTAGTGCTCAAATGATACTAAATAGTCTAGATTCAGCAAGCCTGAATATAGCCTAAGCTATAAAATACAAAAATACTAGAAATTCAAAATGCAGAAAATCGCAGCCACAACAGTAAAACAAAAACAGTTTAAATAAAGCATCAGTTCAGTAAAATACTCGCACAAAATGTAGACCACAAATCTTCCTAGTGTGAAATAACCGGGCTGGAAGCCAAGTACTAAACTGGAACAAAGACACTTAGAACCTTATAACAATAAGCCTTTACCAGCAATTCCCAGCTTAGCCACAAGAGTCTTGACCACAAACCTTCCTAATGTAAAATAACTGGTTTGGACCCAGGTGCTTAAACCAGGACAAAGACACTTAGAACAACAGGCACAATAGGCTTTCAACCAGCAATTCCCAGCTCAGATGAGCAGAGGCTACCCTCTCCTCCCACAAGAATGTAGACTACAAACCTTAATGTAAAATAACTGGCCTGAAGCACAAGTGCTTAAACCAAAGCTAAGAGGCTTAGAATAACAGTTACAATTTAATCCGATACCAGACAGATTACAGTGACATGCCTTATAATCTATCTACATACATCATGGCATGGTTAGTAGGCCCTGTGCTATCTTGATGAGAAAGCCCTGTGGTATGTCCAGGTGCTGCATGTGTCTGGTGAAGTTCATGCAAAAGAGAGCATTATACTGTATTACTGTTCTGATGAGTTTGATTACAGTGCTGTCATACAATCCTGAGATCTGGATGTGATGGCATGTCTTATGATGTGCACTATATGCATGTACTGGAAAACATTAAAGAGAAAAGTTAGAAAGTAATGAGACACATTGCATGTAGTTCCTGTCTTCACAACCTTTACAAGACAAAACACTGTAAAGTACTAAAATACTAACATGATGATGCTATGATCTGTATAACTTGGCAAGGCAAATATAAGTGACAGGTACAATTATCAGTTCAACAACACAAATGCAGATATACTAGGCACTAATGCAGCTATGCACCCTCCCTGTGTATTAGACACAAAGCTTTTGTATCCCTGGATCCAAAAGAGAAAAGCAGGGATATGGCACAGTTATCATCACTTGCACAGGGTGTTGTGTGCATGTGTGAGTAAGAAATGGCAGCAGGCAGGCTGAACCATATAACTGATGTGTGTGTGTGTGTGTATGTGTGTGTGTGTGTGTGTGTGTGTGTGTGTGTGTGTGTGTGTGTGTGTCTGTAGGGGTCCTGCTTGTGAAAGTGGTGTGTGAGACTCTGCGTGAACACAGCCAAGCTCAGTGCTAGCTCTACATCTTGGTATGTTGGACAGGTGTGACCCATGCATGGTAAAGATAGCAGTTCATCATTGGTGCCCCCAACCATGATAACTGGCTCTACTAGGAGGTGCACTGGCACCTCCATGCCCAAGGTCAGATATAGTGCTGCTATCTGAACCTGACTGATGTCTGCTGGACATGCTGCCTTCATGGGAATGCCCAGAAACATGACCCCATGGCCTGCTATGTCTGGATGTGACAGCACACTCACCAATGGACCAGTGGAAGTACTGCCACTACAGAAGCATGATAGGGCATGGCCACATTGGCAATCAGCAGATGTTGTGGCTGACCTACACCCACAAGGGCACCGTTCTCCTCTCAGCAAACTTTCCAGTACAGACACTGCTTGTTTCATGACACCCCTCAGTCCATCATAGACATCCCTCATTCCAAAGTGTCATTTATCTGATCCAGTGAATCAGCAAACATGGTGCATGCAGTCACACATGTCAGCCTGTGCCATATCTACACCCTGAGCATTTGTCTGGAGCACCATTCTGAGCATGTCTGTGCCTCCACAATGGCCCTAAATGTACATTGAGTGACTCAGGAAGAGACACCTGCACCAGGTGAAGGAGGGACAGCAGGCCCCTCCAAGCACCCCATCAACCTTCCTGCGTGGCACCTTGCCCACACTTTGACTATGTCAGGAGTCAACAGGCACTGAAGCCACAGAAGCCACACTCCACTGATCAAGGCCTCACCCTCCACCTGTCCAATATCTGTTGGCTCAGTGGACTGGGTAGTTGTAGGGCTACTGGCTCTCTCCGGAGAAAATGAAGAGGATGGTTTGATGTCAAAGTCTGTGTCAGATTCAACCTCTGCACTGCCTAACTGGGCCTCAGTTTCACCATCATCATCAGTGTCTGATGAGACACTGACATCAGGTGGCACAGGGCTCACTGTCATGATCACCTGTGATAAAAAGGAAGGAACACAGGCATACAATAATACCTGCAGTGCTAAGGTGCAGTATATGCTAAACAATTAACAGTGCTGCCACTATTACAGACATACATTTAGATCAGCTACTGCACAGATAGTGACTAAAGATGGAGGTGTCTTGATTTACATCAAAAATAAATATACCTCATGGCTGTTCAAACAGGACAATGCACTTGAGCTTTTCTATGTTCAAATCACCATAGGCAAAATCCAATACCACTTCCTTGCAAGTTATAGGTCCCCCTCTATGACCCAGGAAACCCATACCATGTATTTAAACTTATTAGAAACACTCACCATCCAACCCAATACCATACTCCTGGGCCACTTTGATTACCCCACTATTAATTGAGACACCAGATGTGCAAGCACAGAGATTCCTGGATTTTGTAAAGACAAACTCCTTGGACCAGATTGTCAATACACTAACCAGGGGTGCAACCATACTGGATCTGGTCCTCACTAACATGGGAGAGTTCTACACACACCCCAGTGTAATGGGTTCTCTAGTAAGGTCAGAACACAAAATGGTCTCCTTTGAAGTAAAAAATAAAACCTGGAAACCCAGCCAACCCTGGAATATTCAGGAACTACTCAAAGGCCAACTTCCTGCTACTAAGTGATAACCTATCAAGTCCCCATAAACCCTGAAAACACTGATGCCTATGCAGAACTGTTCACAGATACCCAATACAAGCATGTTAATAGCTGTATAGAGTCAGCTGTACCCACCAGGAAGAAGTACAGAGCTAACTCAAAAAACAAGCCACCCTGGTGGAATCACAAAATCAATAGGCTGTATAACAGGAGGAAGAAAATCATGGCAAAAATTAGGGGGTGCAGCACCTAGAAGGATAAAAGTACTCTCATCAAACTAAACAAACAACTTGGAGGACAAATAAAGTCTACCAAAGCCAAATCTGAGTTAAATTTGGCCTCCCAGATCAAGGACAACCACAAGACATTTTTTAATTATGTCCACAACCTCAAAGGCAATACACAGTTGTATGCAGAGCTCACTGTAAATTGAGCAACCTTTACTGAGCCAGAAGATATAGCAAACCTTCTGGCCAGTAAATTTACTTCCAACTTTACCCCTCTCTTCCCCTCAACCTTCCCTCAGAAAATAACATCAAATATAACCCCCCCCCTGCTATCACTAGGGAACAGGGCCTAAAATGCTCTCTCTAAGGCCAAGAACACTGCATCGATGGGCCCAGTCTATATCCTAGGATGCCTTCTAAAGAGCATGAAACATGACTTATCAAGTCCTCTAGAATCACTATCTAACTGTAGCCTCCAAACAGGCTTCATGCCTCATGAATGGAGAACAGCTATAGTCATCTATTTGCACAAAGTGGGCCATCTACAGACCCTGGAGACTACAGACCCATACGTCTTACTAGTCTCATATGCAAAGCCATGGAAAGAATTAGCATGGAAATGATCAATAATGACATAGTAAATCTCCAGACACTGGACCTAACCTAATTTGGTTTGGTTAAGGGCAGGTCATTTCTACTCAACCTGGTGGACTTTTTTGAGAATGTCACCAAAACGATGGATGAGGGCAAAATGGTTCACACTGCCTACCTTGACCTGGACAAGGCATTTGACAAAATACCACATCTGACAATGTGGAGTGTTGCCATTGTGCCAGGGAGAACAGGGCAGTGCATGTGTAACATATCCCAGCATAGTTAGCGGGAGTTTTGTAAATAATTTTGTGTCATTTGACTATCACAGACTTGCACAGATGTTAAAGATGTATCAACAGTGTTATAACTGATTGAATATTTACGTTTAAACAAAGAATTCTGGAAGAGAAGAGTAGAAGTTTTTGAAATTGTTCTATAGCGTTCAGATACAACAGATCTTATCAAAGCTCTGAGTGTGTATTGTATGAGTCAGCTTATCAAATGTGATGTCATTCTATAACCAGCACTGAGAGGATGTAACTCTCACAGCAGTTTCTTTTGTTTTGTTTTGTTTTCTTTGGAGCCTGATATAAAAGCTCTATGACAGTTGATACATGTTCAGTTTTAATTAGAAGCTCATCAGCTTGGCTTGTGGAAGTAAGCATTTCAGTACCTACTCTTGTCTTGCTGTATTAATTAAGTTAGCTAGGGAGCAGTTATTCTTTAGACAGTCAGGAACTACAGTGAGATTAGTTAAGTATTTTTTTCTCCATCTGTTTGAATCTTTCCAACTAAGTTATTTTCATTTCTCCCGTGAATGAAATTCTGGTATTTATTGTACTTAGATATTTAGTATTCTATTGTTTTCTATTTCATTATTTATTATTAAATGTTATACCTTTCATTGTGGCTGGTCTCTTAGAGAATACCTTTAACATCTTGAAAGTACGTATGCTTATTTTAGTGACACCACGGCCACTTTGAACACTCTACCATTTATATTAGTATTGATTTTAATCAGTACAATGTGATACCCTTGTAAGATCCTGAGAGTAGTTGACTGGTAGCAGCATGGTTACCTTATAGTCTGGGCAGAAGGGGTACAGCTAGTAAATCTGTACCAGCCTTTCACAGGTGTGCGTGTGTGTGTGTGTGTGTGTGTGTGTGTGTGTGTGTGTGTGTGTGTGTGTGTGTGTGTGTGTGTGTGTGTATGTGTGTGTGTGTGTAATACCCAGCTGTAGGTGTGTCAGCTACTTGGAACTGGGACACAGTGCTTCAAAGTGAGTGTTGTTTGAGATCTGGAGAGACAGAAAGTCCAGTGCTCTTGAGGAAAATTGTGCTTGATGCAGAGAGCTGCATCTGAAAAATACTAAGTCCATTCTGTTTTTAGTGACCATCACTCACTGGTGTCAGTGGTGAGGATTGAGGCTCCTTGATTACTGGCCTGGAGTAGAGATTCCATCACATATTGGTGGCAGAGCAGTGGGATATTAATTAAACTTCAGTAGCCTGTGGGCAGTTGTCACTGAAGGTGTGTATTCTCTCAACAGCCACAAGGTAAACATTCAAAGTTTCACTTTCACAGCAGTTTTATTCATTTTTGTTAGTTTACTTTAGTCAGGGAAAGCAGGCAAAGATGTCAGCAGAGGATTATGGTAAGCTGACAAATAACCAGTTGGCCAAGGTATGTGAAGCCAGAGTACTAGTACATGTTAACCGCACTAAAGAGGAAATTATTTCAGCTTTAATCATAGCTGCAGCATGGACCAGTGGCCACAAGGGCAACCAGTCTAGTGATGGAGATATGCAGTCTTCAGAAACAAGACAGTTCACCTTTTCCTCAGAGGATTTAAAAATGCATCTGGAGTTAAGAGACTTGAACTGGAGGCTAAATGTTTGGCGACTGAAGAGGGACTGTATCATTTGGAGATTGAAGAGAGACTGTAGCATTTGGAGGCTGAAGAAAAGGAGAAGCAGGGTCAGCATGAGAGACAAATGCTGACCATTTTTCAGGGTCACAGAGGTAATGGGGAAGGGAATAACCAGACCCCAGAAGCAATAAGGTTCAGTAAATTTCTTCCACAATTGGCAGAGGAAGATGACTTTGATAGTTTTATTCATATATTTGAAAGAGTATGTAAACAGTATAATGTTGATCAAGAGCTCTGAGTACTGTTCCAGACCCCCTTACTCCATGGTAAACTGTAACTGCTGTTTATAAACTGTCTGATACTGATTATTTAAACGGTGATAGAACAAAACAATATTTATTGCACTGTTATAAGTTAACACCTGAAGCTTACAGAACAAAAGTTTTGTGAACATAGACGCAAGGCAGATGAAAGTGCATGCGATTATATTGCTGAGTTAAGCACTTATTTTCATAGGTGGGTGAGTAGGTGTCAGGTCACCACTTCTGAAAGACTGGCAGACCTTTTGTTGAGAGAACAATCCCTTAATACTTTGCCTGAGGACATGAGAATCTGGTTGTCAGACCAGGAGTGCAACTCTGCAGATGACCTAGGGAGAAAAGGGGATCTCTACTTAGCAAGCAGGGCATCTCTTCACAAGAAGGGGATACCCAGTGCTGCACATGGATATAAGGGAACCTATGGTGGGCAACTTAAATCACCCCAACAGAGTCTACTAGTAACAGGGAAAGCCACTAGTTCAGGTACACGGCCATGATTAGGGGTTAGTTTTAAATGTAACCAGAAGGGCCATGTAGCATACAAATGTCCACTGAAGCAAGGTGGGGAAAAGAGATGAGGGAGCCAGCAAGTGGGAATAACAGTGTGCCAGTAGTAAATTGTCTGGAGACAACAGGTGTACCAAATTATCACTGGACTTTGCATCCTATCTTAGTGGATGGAAGACAGGCCACTGCTAAGAGAGACACAGCTTCTGACATAACTATTTTGAAGCCTGCAGTGGTTAAAGAGGAGCCATACATGCTTGGGTAGTCCATTCTAATTAGCGCTTTAGGAGAATACCATTCCAAATACCTTTGGCCAGGGTTCACCTCGACTGGGAGGTTGGAAAAGGAAGTAAGCAAGTAGCTTTGTTTGAGGATATCCCTGCAGATGTCTTCATAGGGAATAATTATTATTTTGATAATGTAGTAGCTTGTGTGCATGTAGGTACACGCAGTCAGGCTTGAAGACAGGCATGTAGGTCTGGTAGCCTTGTGGAGACCCAAAAAGAGCCCACACCTGAAGCTGGGGCTGATGATGTGGCTATTTCAGGGAGGGAGCTACCCTGTAGCAGTGAGAGTGAAAGTGAGACACAGTTGCTGGTAGGTACTGATGTTCCTGTGGACAGGGTGACTACAAGGACAGAGGTGAGTGATAGTACCCAAGCTGACAGTGAGGCACCACTGTCAGAAGATATTAAGCTTCCTGTGGAAGGGAGCTGGCAATGGCCACAAAGGTGGAGTTGACACAAGCTTAGCTTTCGGACCCTGCCTTAGGAAGCTTGAGGGAGCTAGCTAAGGCAATACCTGATGCTCAAGGAAAAGGGGAATATGTATACTGGAACAAAGGGTTAATATATAGAGCATGGACCCCAGATGGAGGGCTAGAGGATGAGGTAATACAGCAGTTGGTAGTTCTCAGACCCTACTGTCTGGCCCTCCTAGCCATAGCCCATGATATTCCTTTTGCAGGTCATATGGGCATAAAGTGTATCAAGAGATATATTATGCAGAACATTTATTGTCCTGGGATTGCAAGGGATATAACAGGGTACTGCAGGACCTGTGAGCAGTGCCAAAAGGTAGGCAAGGCAGGGGACAAGGTCAAAGCTCCATTGATGCCTTTACCTGTGATTGAGGAGCCATTTCAGAGGGCAGCTATGGATATTGTGGGGCCTCTGAGTACTTCAAATTTCACAGGGATGAAATATATCCTAGTCATAGTAAATTTTACTACTAGATACCCTGAGGCAATGGCTCTGTCCTCCATCGAGGCAGAGAAGGTGGCAAATACTTTGCTAGAGATGTTCAGCAGGGTAGGTTTCCTGAGAGAAATACTGACAGAGGTGCCAATTTCACATCAGACCCGCTGGCTTGTCTGTGGAAGTGTTGGGGGGTGAAACACTTAAAGACCACCCTCTGCCATTCCCAGACTAATGGTCTTGTGGATAGGTTAAACTCTACACTAAAGATGATGCCACAGATATTTGCAGACCAGTTTAAGAGAGAGTGGGACAAATATTTGCTCCATCTATTCTTTGCATACAGAGAGGTACCCCTAGAATCCACAGGTTTTTCACCCTTTGAGTTGCTGTATGAGCATAGGGTGAGGGGGCCTTTAGATTTGATTTGTGATGAGTAGGAGGGTGAGTGTGAATCCCACAAGGGTTTTTTCGTGGCATAAGTCCTAAACCTCAGGACAAGGCTTAGGGATCTCATGGGTTTGGCTCAGGAGAACCTAGCAGGAGCCCAACAGCAGAAAAAGGTCTGGCATGACAGAAATGCTTGAGCCTGAGAGTATGCTGTGAGATAGCAGGTTATGGTGCTCATTCCTGTCAGATGCAATAAGCTGTAGGCAGCTTGGGAGGGACTCTTCAAAGTGGTAATGAAGGTCAGTGATGTTAATTGCATGGGAAATCTGCTAGGCAGAAGGCATGGGTACGCATTGTACCATATTAACATGATGAAACCTTACCATGATAGGGAGGCCCTAGTGCTGACTATATGCGATGATGGCAGGAGGAATCTGGGGGGATCTGGTGATTGATCTCCTCAGTGAGGCTCAGACTGATACTTCTGTGGAAGGGGGTAGCAATAACCTAGTGGTTATTGCCTACCCAGGTTTGAGAAATTCAAGCAGTGTTGCAGGAGTTTGAGGGCATGTTCACTTGGAAACCTGGGTGCACCCACTTGGTGCAGCACCGTGTGTATACAGGACCACAAAGACCTACCAAACAGGCCCCTTATAGGGTGCCTGAGGGTATCAGACAGACTCTGAGGGAGGAGATACAGTAAATGTTGGAACTGGGGGTACTCCAGGAGTCCAGCAGTCCCTGGGCCTCCCCATTGGTGCTGATACCAAAGAAAGATGGTAGCATCAGATTCTGTATGGACTACAGAAAACTAAACAGTCACACAGAGTCAGATGCTTACCCTATGCCTAGGACAGATGAAGTCTTAGAGCAGGGTGGGGCTACATATCTGATCACTATTGATCTGTCCAAGGGTACTGGCAGGTGCCCTTGACTCCCATTGCTAGAGAAAGGTCAGCCTTTGTGACTTCTTTTGGATTTTATGACTTCATAAAGATGCCCTCTGGGATGAAAAATGCCCCTGAAGCCTTCCAGAGGCTGGTAGATCATATCCTAGCAGGATCAAGAGATTATTCCCTTGCTTACCTGGATGATATTGTCATCTACAGCCATTCCTGGCAAGACCACCTAGAGCATGTCAGGGTTGACCGTTAAGCCCAGTAAGTGTCAGGTGGTTATGGCAGAGGACTCCTACCTGAGACATAGAGTGGGGAGTAGTAAGATTAGGCCAGAACCTGTCAAAGTGGAAACTATTCAGAAGTGGCCTGCCCCTGTTACTAAAAAGCAGGTGAGGCCATTCTTGGGAACAGCGGGGTACTATAGAAAGTTTATTCCCAATTATAGTACAATAGCTGCTCTCCTCACAGACCTGACAAGGAAAAACTGGCCATATAAGCTAGTGTGGACCCAGCCTACAAGCAGGCATTCCAAAAGCTTAAAGGGGCTTTGGGAGGACCGCCTATGTTAGCCAGTCCAGATTACAGCAAAGAATTTGTTGTGCAGGTGGATGCTTCAAACCATGGGGTGGGGGCAGTACTCGGCCAAGTTTCCTCAGAGGGAGAAGAGCACCCATTTTTACATATCTCAGAGGTAGAGTCCAACCCAGGGAGGAATGTTATGCAGTTGTAGAAAAAGAATGTTTAGCCATAGTATGGGCAGGGTAGAAACGTCAGCCTTATTTGTATGGATGGAAATTCATTGTGGTTACAGACCACAATCCCTTAACATGGCTACATAAAGTCAGCCAACAAAATGCCAAGTTATTAAGGTGGAGCCTAGGACTGCAGGCATATGACATGACAGTACAGTAAGTGAGGTCAGCAATGCCAATGCAGATGGACTCTCAAGACAGGGTATGGGTTAATGTGTTCCCAGACATGCCCATTTCTCTCAAGAAACATTTTTCCATGATCACATGAAAAGCTAGCTTGAGTCTTCAAAAGGGGGGATGGATGTGACGATGTGGGGTGTTGCCATCTATGCCAGGGAGAATAGGGCAGTGCATGTGCAACATATGCCAGCATAGTTAGGCGGAGTTTTGTAAATAATTTTGTGTCATTTGACTATCACACTGACTTGTATACATGTTAAAAATGTATCAACAGTGTTATTAATAACTGATTAAATGTTGATATTTAAACAAAGAATTCTGGAAGAGAAGAGTAGAAGTTTTTGAAATTGTTCTGGAAGGGAAGAGTAGAAGTATTTGAAATTGTTCTATATCTTTCAGACACTGCAACAGTTTTCAAAGATCTGAGTGTGTATTGTACCAGAGTTAGGTGATCAAATGTGATGTCATTCTATAACCAGCACTGAGAGGATGGAACTCTCACATCAGTTTCTTTTGTTTTGATTTCTTTGGAACCTGATATAAAAGATCTGTGACAGTTGTGTTAGTTCAGTGTTAGAAGCTCATCACCTTGCCTTGCAGAAGCAAGCATCTCAGCATTTAATGTTGCCTTGCTGTATTAATTAAGTTAGCTAGGGAACAGTTATCTTTTAGACAGGAAATACAGTGAGATTAGTTAAATATTTTGTACTTTTCATTGTGGCTGGTCTTTTAGAGAATACTTTTAACATTTTGAGAGTACTTGTGCTTATTTTAGTGATGCTGTGGCCACTCAGAAAAGCCTTGTGCTTCGGTGACACTCTACCAGTTATATTAGTATTGATTTTACTCAGTATAATTGGATACCCTTGTAAGATCCTGAGAGTAGTTGACTGGTGGCAGTATGGTTACCTTATAGTCTGGGAAAAAGGGGTACAACTAGTAAATTTGTGCCAGCCTTTCCAAGGAGTGTGTGTGTGTGCTTGAAAATCAAATACCCAGGCATGAGTGTGTCAGCTACATGGAACTGGGACAGAGTGCTCCAAAGTAAGTCTTGTTTGGGATCTGGAGAGACAGAAAATCCAATCCCAGGTCTGGAGTATGTTCCCTGTGTGCTCTTGGGGAAAACTGTGCTTGATGCAGAGAACTGCATCTGAAATATACTGTGTAAATCCATTCCTGTTTTTAGTGACCGTCTCTTACCAGTGTCAGTAATGAGGATTGAAGCTCCTTGATTACTGTCCCAGGGTAGAGAGGTTGTCACACCCCATTCAAGCATTGTTGACAAACTCATTAGGTTAGGTACAAACCCTTATGTCACCTGGTGGATAGCCAACTGGCTCACAGACAGGACCCATGAAGTTAGAATTGGACAGCCCTCCTCTACAAAGAGGCCAGTCAAATGTGGAGTCCCTCGGGGATTGGTCCTGGGACTGCTCCTTTTTGGCATGTACTTTTCTGAAGTCATGGCTGACTAAATTTGCAGATATTTGCAAATTAGGAGCTGTCATTGAATCTCACACCAACAGAAATGTTCTCCAGGAAGGGCTGACAGACAAATGACTGGTGTGGAAGATATGGACTAAAACTAAATGCCAAGAAATGTATAATAGTATCCCTTGGAAGTCATTCTTCCCTGGTAGCTATCATAGTGACAACATACCCCTAAGAGCTGACCCAGTAGTCTGGGACTTGGGGATACACATAGACAGTAATCTAACCTTTGACCATCAAGTGTCTACAGTAGTGAGGACATCTTTCTATGTTGCGCAACTTATAAACAAAGGTATGGCATCTAAGTCCAAGGAAGTCATTGTTCCACTGTAGTTTACATTCATCAGACCTGTCATTGCGTACAGTACCCCTTTGGTATGTACCTAACCAAGCATATCCAACAGCTGGAACGTCCACAGAGGTACCACACTAAAAGAATACAGGGTGTATGTAACGTCTTATGCAGACCTCCTCAAGGCCCTATCCCTGTATTCTGTCTCCTACAGGCTGCTGAGAGGAGATCTATGCCTAACATATAGGGTAGTGTCAGATACCACTCTGATGGACTTCCCATATATCCATAAAGCAAACAGCATGAGAATTACCCATTCTAAAGTCTAAACCTTGCCTGTGATATAAATAGGACCTGCTGGAGAGACAGGTATGTATCACAGAGACTACCCCATCTCTGGAACAGACTCCCCCTCCATATGAAGCAGAGTTCCTCTCTAACCCAGTCCAAGTGTAGCTTGGACAATTGGCTTGGGAACAAAAAATTCATCCCTGGTTTCTCACCTATGTCTGTAATGGACACAGGCAGCCTGTAAATGGTACATCTCCCAGGCCCCCTGCTTGTAAATGTTTCATCTCCTAAGCCCCTGCTTATACTTATCAAGGGTACCAGATCTTGCCAGAGATTTGGGATGCATGGTTAGGCTTAAAAAGACCTTTGTCATCATTAACCTAGTAAACACATATGAGCCAATGAACTTATTATTTCTCCCAGAATTTTCTTAAGCTACATTATAGCAGTTTTATTTGGAATATAAATACATGCCAGTTTAATCCTCCTCCCTTGCCAGTAGCTCCTTAGTACAACAAATCTACCATTATTATATTTTTATCCTCCTCTATCAGTATTGGAACTCCTCTTGCAATTAATAGAAATACTGTTTTTTTCTGTCCCAGGTATTCTGTGGAATAACCATCCTGAAAACCTTTCTTTATCAAATTCACATGTTCAGTTCTTTCCAAGAGTGTGTCTCCTGTAGCACAGCTATTTGCACTCTACATTTTTAAATGTAATTCACTTTGTGACAAAAAGAGGTACTGCTAGCACAGCTAGCTGGAACTTTGTAAATAATTATATGTCATTTGTGAATATCAACCTGATTTATACAAGATGCTTATGTTACAAATATATTAGAACTCTATGTCCTGTGTATATCAAACTGATTTGTACAAATGTTTGTGTTGAAAAGATATTTGTAAAGTGCTTGTGTTTGAAATGTATTCACAGTGTGCCTTACTGGAGAGAACAGAAATGTACATGCACTACTGTAACTATTTAAATGAATATGTTTTAGCAGAGGAAACTGGATGGTCAACCTCAGCCCAGAAAACTTTAGAAAAATATCTGAAATTAAATCACTTTATAGGCTAGGCCAGAAAAATGCTATCCCACAGGTTTCAACACAGCCTGAGACACAAAATCTGTACTAGGAAGCTTTCTGTATTGTCTTTGGGCTGAGATAATTACAACCTGGAAGTGTGGAGGTATGCAGTTGTTTTATGACTTCCAGCACTTGCTAAAGATCTGAGCAAAAGCCCTTGTGTGTGTATTGTTTTATGAGAACTAGAAGTCAGATTACCAGAAATTATGTAATTCTCCAAGATATCCCAGCAGTAATATTTTAGATATTATTTTGAAAAGTCTCTTAGTGAGACAGAGCATTCTGTATTCTGTCTTGGGCCTGACAACACCAAGAAGAACCATTCACCACATCATCTGCCTTGCTCTAATTAAGTTATAGGTATAGTAGCTCTCTTAGATTGAGTCAGGAATATAGTGAAGCTTAGTTTAGATAATGTTTTTCTTTAGTTTTGTGAACCTGTACTGCAATGTTATTTTAAATGGTTCCTGTGGTTTTGAACTCTAATGTCACTGTGAATATACATTCAGTATTGTCTTGTTATTTTATTAATTTATTATTAAATACATTGAAACATTTCTTTGTGGCTGATCTTTGTAGATATATTTAAGTTTTGAGAGTACTTGCATATTTATTTGTTGACACTTTGTGGGCCACTCCTAATAGCCTTGCTCTTGGTCAAACTACCATTTGTATTAGTATTAGCTTCACTCAGTATATTAGGTACCCTTGGAAGAGCCTTAAGGTAGCTGGCAGGAGTGTCTGGTGGCAGTCATAACTACCTTATAGTCTGTGCAGAAGGGGACATAGTTAGTAAACCTGTGCCAGCCTTTCCCACGTGTGTGTGTGTGTGTGTGTGTGTGTGTGTGTGTGTGTGTGTGTGTGTGTGTGTGTGTGTGTGTGTGTGTGTGTGTGTGTGTGTGTGTGTGTGTGTGTGTGTGTGTGTGTGTGTGTGTGTGTGTGTGTGTGTGTGTGTGTGTGTGTGTGTGACATTGTGTAAGTCAAATCGCAGAGAGTGTGTGTTTCAGCTACTTTGGCAGGGACATGAAGCACTGGTTGGACAGAGAGGGTGCTGGAGGCCTTGGCTTGGACACTCAGCTGAGATCTCAACTCTATAGCTGTGCCAGTGAAGAGTCTTATTTGGGATCTGGAGAAAGAGGGAGAAAACAGCCCCAGACTGACTGTGGTCTCTGTGTGTTCTTAAGGGAAATTGCACTTGATGCAGAGAGGTGCATCTGGAAATACTGTGTGTGTATCTGTTATCCTCCCAGTGAACATCCTCCACTCTTGCCAGTGGTGAGGATTGAGGCTCCTTAATTACCAGTCCAGTGGAGGGTCATCACACACTACTCTTTCTTTTTTGTATTTATCTGTGAGACCATTGACATTTAAAGACATTACAAAAAGCATCATTGTGTTAAAAAGTTATTAGTTCCACAGTTTATGTGTAACAGCTTTTTTGTTAAACATCTAGTTCCAGCTTTTGTGTTACGTGTATACACTGTTTGGCAGTTTGATCTTTTATACAGTTGTTTCTTGCCATATCTCCTTGAGCCTATGTCACATCTTGCAAAACTTTTTGTTTTATTGAAAACCCTCATAAAACACCCAATATCCCCCTAAAACTTAGTAACTTAATACTAACATGCAGAACTATGTACATCTTCAAATATTGAAGGTTTAGCCTCTTAATAGGAATACGTGCCCCAAACTGAGAGCCATACTTACAGGCTTGAGTTAACCTAAAATAAAGGTTATCCATGCTAAGACACATGGTGCAGCCTGTGCTTCTACTAACTGCTGTCTGGTTTACTGTTATCCTTATAGCTCTCCCAGATAGGAAACACTTGAATGCTTTCAGAAAACATTATCTCCTAGCCATTTATCTTTATCATATTGTCTCCATTGGACATAAGAACCAGATACAAAGTTTCAACTAAGCACACATTTATTTATTTAATCTTCTTTTCATTTACTTGCTTTCTCTTAAAATCTGTTACTAGATCAAGCTAAGGGTCTTAATCCAGTCATTCTGCTATGCAAGAATGAGAAAAATTACATACATTTTTTTCATGTTCTTTTAACAGACTTTTCTTCTTCTTCTTCTTCTTTTTTTTTTACATTGCAATGCATATAGTTGCATTTCTTAAAACTGAACAAGGAGAAAGAGAAAAGGAAAAAAAATACAAAAACAAACAAAAAAAAGACAAAATAAAAGAACACCTGTTTACATTAGTATCCCTGTTACACTTAAAAATAACTGAGAAAACTTTATAGTATGCAAAGAAAATAATGTGCTATAAAAATATTACTATTAAGAAAAACATTTTGTTTTACTTACAGTTAACTTAAGTATTTTTCTGAACATTAATGGCATAAAGTAGGGCATATGCTTTAGAGTCCCCTACAAGTTTAACAAAGCAAAAAAAAATCCAGGATTTCTTTTTCTATCATGTTATTGTATTTATTTATTTATTTAGTTAGTTAGTTACATTTGTTGACCGGGAGTGTCTGACTGGACGTAGGTCCATATTCAGAGGAGGCCCAGGGAGAAAATCTCCACAGTTAAAATAAACAGACAGTAGTTACATTGGATTACATAGCGATTAACAATTTGATTAACATAGCAATTAATTACAAACATATTTACAGATGAATAACATAGTACATCAGTAAACAACTAGAATCTTTATCTGCAAAGTACATAACAGACATTAACAAATGAAACAATGAGAAGTTCCTGCTGTATAATAAGTACTAGGCTTATGAGCATCTGAGCTTGCTATAATCAAGGTAGTTAGTGGGGTGGAAAGAAAGGTAGTGGTTGGATGGGGTGGGTGATATTAGAGTGGGAGTTACAAGGGCATAGCCAGCATGTTTTTAGGTGCGCTTTTAGTAAAGTTTTGAAGTGGGTGCATGATGGTATGGAGGTAATTGTGGGTGGGAGGGAGTTCCATAATTTGGCTATGGTGCAAGAAAATAGTGCTTCACCAGCAGAGTTATTGGCTTTAGTGATCTGCAAGTGATTTTTGTTGCTGGATCTTAGTGGTCTGGTGGTGTGATAGGGTTGGAGTAGATTCTGGAGGGATGAGACATTTAGTGGATGGTTTACTAGTTTGTGGGCGAGTGAGAGTTGATACCATTGAAGGAGGTGAGGGAGTTCAAGCCAGCCCAGTTCAGCAAGTGAGAGACAGTGGTGACTACGGTAGGATGCCCCTGTGGTGAATTTGGCGATTTTGTTTTAGCAGGTCTCTAGCTTGTTTAGATTGCATTGCCTTACGTTGGTATATATTGGAGAGGCATAAAGTAGGGTGGAGATAAGGTGGGAATTTGTTACTGAAACCTTTGCTGCTTTGGTGAGAAGTTGCTTATTTCTGTGTAATGCTCCTAGTTTTTTTGTGGATTTTTTTTATGGTCATGGATATGTGAATGTCAAGTTTTAGTTTATTGTCTATTTCCACTCCTAGCAATTTGGTGTGTTCAGTTGGGTATATAGTGGTGTTGTCTTTTGCTGTAATGTTAAAGTGAGAGTTGTTTTGAGTATGTTTGGTGGGTTGGAAGATGAGTAGTTTAGTTTTGTTTGAGATGAGTATTAATTGGGTATCGGATAACCAAGTTTCAACAGAGGGAAAAGGCTTCCTGTGTGACTTTTTGGGTAGGGACTGGGCTGAGCAGATGATGGCTGAGTCATCTGCGTATTGTATGAGTGTGCCATGTTTGGTGGCAGAGGCTAGATTATTGGTGAAAACAGAGAAGAGTAGGGGTCCAAGGATGGATCCTTGGGGAACCCCTATGGAGGCAGGTAGTTGGGGAGATATGTCATTCTGCTATACAACAGATTGTTGGCAGTCAGATAGGTAACTTGAAACCAGTTGGTGACTGATTGTGAGAAGGATAGGTTATTGAGGATAGAGATGAGTTGTTTGTGTGGAACCATGTCAAATTCTTTAGATAGATCTAGGAAAGTAGCAGAGGAGAGATAGCCATTGTTTTTATGCTGAAGGATAGTGTTAGTAAAGGAGAGAAAGGCAGTGGTGGTGCTATGGTTTGGTCGGAAACCATGCTGAGTATTGGAAAGGAGGTTGTTAGTAAGGAGTTAGTCTGAGACCTGAGAGAGTATGCATCTCTCTAGTATTTTGGAGGGTGGAGAGAGAATAGCTATGGGGTGGTAATTGGTTAGTTCTGTGGAGGGGCCACCTTTGTGGAGGGGAATTATATGTGATACTTTCCACAGTGTGGGAATGTAACTTTCTGACAGAGATTGGTTAATCAAGATGGATACTGGGTAGGCCAGAGCATCAGCTGCGATTTGTAGGTATTCACTTGGGAGGATGTCTGCTGCTAATTTGGTGGGCTTATGTTTAGTTAAGAGTTTTTGTATGTTGGAGGTAGGTACAGGAGAAAAAGAGAAGGCAGTGGGGTGATTACTAGTTGAAGGTGTGGGTTGGAAGGAGGGGGGTTGTGTTGTTTAGCTAGTGATAGTATGGTTTGTGTGAAGTGTGTGTTGAATGAGGTAGCAATATTTTCGGAGGAGTGAGGGATGTTAGGAGGAGGGGTACTGACTTTACCTGGGTGGAGGATGGAGTTTATGGAAGACCAGAATTGTTTGGGGCTGTGTTGGGAGGAGTCTAGGGCAGACTGGTAGTATTGGAATTTGTCCTGTTTTTTTAACTTTTTGACTCTATTGCGTAGTTCTAGGAATTTCTGTCTAGTTGAGGGGGTTTTGGTTTTGCGCCAGTGCTCCCAGGCTTTATCCCTGTTTTTCATTTCTGACTTAGTGGTTTTCTGTAGCCATGGGGAGTGTTGTGCTTTGGTTCTGGAAAGTCCTATGGGGGCATGGTAATTAAGGATGCTCAGGAAGGTAGTATTAAAAAATTCAACTGTGTCATCAAGACTGAGGTACTTTAAAGGATGCCAGTTACATTATTTGAGGGATGAGATGAATGTGAGTGGGTTAAAGTTTAGTTTTTTACGTATTTGACGGTAGATGACAGGTTTAGCTTGGTATAGGTATTTTTTGAGTAGGAATGTTGGGGAGTGATCACTGAGGCTATCTGATAAGCAGCCTGTTATATATGACTGGGGGCTCTTACTGACTAGTATCCAATCCAGGGTAGTGTGCTTGCTGGAGTTTTTATTTATCTTGGCTGGTGACTGGACTAGTTGGGTGAAGCCATGAAGGTTTACATGATGGGTTGGATGGTTGCCAGAACAGGATTGCCAGTCAATATTGAAATCACCTAAAATTATAGTTTCTTGGGGGAGATGGTGGGTAGACCAGCTGAGGAGGTTTTCTAGTGGAGGTATGTTTTGGCCAGGTGGGAAGTAGCATCCAATTATGTTGATGGTTTTGTTTTGGTTTATTTTGAGGTTGGTATATATTATTTCTTCATTGCCTATTTGTGGAACTGATGATTTTAAGATCTGGATGTTTAGATGCTGTTTAAATATTATAGCTACACTGCCTCCTCTCTTGTTTAGCCGGTCTACTCTTAGTATGCCGTAACCGGTAGGGAGTATTTGCTCACTGGTAATGTGAGATTTTAGCCAGGTTTCTGTCAGGATGACTATATCTGGGGAGTACAGGTATATGCTGGCATGGAGTTCATGGACTTTGTTGGATATACTTCTAATATTTAGGCTTAGTAGAAGGAAGTCACTTGGCTTTCTATTGGCTGTGATATGGGAGAAGTTGTGGTTTCTAGTCTGATTATGAGGATTGGGTTTGGAGATGGTAGGGCCAGGGTTGGGGTGGATGTTTCCACTTAGGGCTAGTTTTGATATGCATGAGGTTATTAGTTTTCTCAGTTTTTGAATGTGTTTGTTTATTAGGAAAACTTTATGATTGTGCTCTGTAATAGGTATGGTGGGAGGGTTACTATGTTATGTTTTAGGGGCGCTTTATGTTTCAGTAATATAGTTGGTAGAATATGTGGGGGGTGCATAGGGATGGTTCTTGAGTTGGTGGGAAGGGAGCTGAGTGAGAGTGAGACATGAGTGGTGTGAGTAGTAGTACAGTGGTAGTGGTTGAGTGGGGGAATGATGGAGCTTTGGTAGGATGTAAGATATGCAAGGTGAGTGCACGCAGTGAGCATAGGTAAGCTATGCTTTTACATGTTAGTTGAGGAGGTGTGATAGTAGTGGGAAGATGGAAGAGGTAGTGTTGGGTTAGCGCTGTGGTTGGCTATTGGAAAGATGGGAGGGGTTTGTAAGTGTAATAAAGGTAGGACCACTGGGGGCAGGATGTAATAGGGGACAGGGTGGGGAGCGAAGCAGGTAGAGACCCTGTTAGTAGCTCTTATGAGGGGGCTGGAAACAATCAGGTAACAGAGTTAACTGATAAATGAACATATGATAGTGACAAAGGGTGGTTGTAGTTTTAAAAATGGTGCCTGCCACAGGTAATATTTATTAACTTTGGGATTGGCTTAAGGTAATAAACAGGGGAGGGGGAGAACAAGGGTGTGAGCAGGCAGTTATTTTGTAGCTCTTATGAGGGTGCTGGAAACAATCAGGTAACAGAATAAACTGATAAATGAACATATGATATTGACAAAGGGTGGTTGTAGTTTTAAAAATGGTGCCTGCCACAGGTAATATTTATTAACTTTGGGATTGGCTTAAGGTAATAAACAGGGAAGAGGGCGGGGAGAACAAGGGTGTGAGCAGGCAGTTCTTTTGTACTGCTGCTAATGAGCCAAAGCAAAGACAAGTTTGTGTTTAAGAAACAATCAGAATTGACCAAGGACTGCTCTGAAACTGTAAATAATTTCTTAACCATTTATCAGGTGGAAAAACAGGATAACCTTGTATCAGTAGGCTACTGTGGTCTCAGTTTAAATTAACAACCACACAATATTGATCAGTTATGGATACTATTTGCTAACAGAAGGGGAATAAGAGAGGAAGTGGACGATTAGTGTGTGTGTGTGGGTGGGTGGGTGGGTGAGGGGGTGCTGCTTACAAGCCAAAGCAGAGTGCTCTCCAGGGGAAAATGAATATTGGCTCAAACAGGTAGACACATACTCAAAGTTAACTTTAGCTGTTTGCAGACAGTTCAGACCCGGACTGCACTTTTCTTATAAGAATGATAAAGGTGGTACCACAGTTGAATACTTAAGAGTGGTGTTAGGTCTAGAAAAGAAGAGTACAGAGAGGAGTAAGCACTTTTGAGATGGTAAATATATATTATAAAGATTACAAAAAACAACTGAGCAAATAGCTACTGCATACAGGAAATATGTCTTGAACCAACTACTAGTATATGCAGGTACTGAGCCAACTGGAAAAACATCTGTTAGAAGAAACCTCATCAGACGGTTATGCAGTCACAGATAAAAATATAGCGAGCAGCACTCTGTCCTGGGTCTCTAATGTGATTCTATCAACCAGTAACAGCACAATTATATAGGAATAATTAGACACCAGTATGAGCTGTCTACACACAACACATTTACATGAATAACATTAGTGAACAAGGTGCAGCTATGCAAATAGACAATACTATGATACTAAAAACAAGTTGGTGCAGACAAAATGCTAGCATGCCATAGTTGTTGTTGTTGTGTCTTTTGGCTTTTCCCAGTTTGGGGTCGCCACAGTGGAACAGTGGTCCGCTAATGATTGGCAGTAGATTTTTACGTGCCGAGTTGCCGGCCCTGACGCACAGCCTTCAATGAAGGTACGCCCATTCACGCATGTCTCCACACAGAAGATGCTCTAGCTGGGAATCGAACAGGATAACATCTTACTGTGAGGCGACAACGCTACCTCAGCACCATCACCGCAGTCTAGCATGCCATAGTAACTTCCAATAATTAAGCATAAATCATATTAGATGTCTAACACAATTCAACATAAATAAGCATATACAGTTGTAAAATGTCTAACACAATTCAACATAAATAGGTATATACAGTTGTAAAACACTTACTGGAGATACACTAAGCTCCTCATGGGGCCTGTAGCAGAGTGGATTGTAGTTTTTAAAATGTTGCCTGCCACAGGTAGTATTTATTAACTTTGGGATTGGCTTAAGGTAATAAACAGGGAAGAGAATTATACAAATATAATTATTGCTTTGTAATCCCACATTTGTCAATTTCCAAGTTATTGGTTTTATTCCTGTTCATCTCCATCTCCCAAATCCTGTCTCTGCTTCATTTCCAATGTACTCTCAGTTCTTCTAGTCAACTCTTGTGATTTTTTCTTCTCTCAAGCATTTTCCATTGAAACATTAGAAAAGGTGTCACTGACACAGTCCCTTTGTGGTCTTTATTACCAGAAGAAAAAAAAAACAAAAAGCAGAATATCTTTCTGTTTCACAGCTCACTTTTTGTTGAACAAACTTTTGCATTTCCTTCTTAGCATGTACTGCATCAAAAAATGATTTTGTCCCTCCAGGAAAGAATATTTTGAAGATATCTAGGTACAGCAGTTTGAATCTCATGCCTGCTTCTCAACATTCCCTGAATAGTTGAATAAATGTACTCCTTTTCTGTTTGGTGTACAGTGAGTAATCATTTTGCACAAACACTCTGCTGTCTCCCATTTTTAGTACTTTGTCCTTCTGCCACAGTTTTGTCAGAATCAACTCCATCTGCTGGTAGGATTGCATCTTTACTATTAAAGCTCTAGGTTGCTTTCTCATAGCCAGGTTTGGAGCATAGACACAATGTGCCCTTTTAATTAACAACTCCTGCTGTGGAATACAAGTTCAGTTGTTTATTTGTGCTTTCATAAAATTAATACAGTCTGTTCCTTCCAGCTTCTCTGGTAAAGCAGAAAATCTCAGGTTTTACCTATGTGCTCTGTCCTCTATTGTTTTGGAAACATCTCTTCTTGAGCAGTCTCATATTCAGCTAGCCTTTTCTTCTTTTTGACCTCTGATTTTTGCAGTTTTATCACTTCATCTAAATACCTGTTTAAAGCTTCTGCTATTTTTTTCCAGCTTTTGTTATTTGCATTGATATACTCCACCAGAGTTTCATTTATTTTAACCAGGTCTGTGTGTGGTTGTATTTTCCTCTAGGTTACTGGAATTCATATCTGGATCTTGCACTGCTTTTTTGCTGAACATCTGCAGTACTCTCCCCATTCAGAGTTTTTTCCTCACTTTTGTAGAGGATTTTCTTTCAGGTCCTCTGTATTTCTTTTTTCCTGGCATCCAGGCAGTGCAATTGCTAGCCATTTACTGAAATTTACCCAGAAATATAAGTCCACTGGCTTTATCTTCTGAGTTTCTGTTTTCATTCTGGGAGAGTTCAGATTAAGCTGTTACTCACTGTGCAGCCATCTTGGAAGTCCAAATGGGACGGATTATTTTCAGCACAAAAAGAGAAACTGGCTAGGCTTAAAATGGTCCACAAGGACACTTACCTCTGAATGTATGAAACAGATTCTCTCTTTCATTGCCAGTTATATACTTCTACAAACATCTTCTTTGTAACTCCCATCCACAAAATTAACCTTCCAACCTTACAAATGTTACATCTAATATTTTTACTTTTTTTTACACAGCACAACCACTCCTGAACAATGTTCACCTCCTAAGTTTCATGTTGTATTTTCACCTTACAATGTTTCTGTTTGTAGTCTTTCTTCACTTGTAAATAATCGTATATCTTCTAAGAGAATAACATCCACATCACATTTAGTACTACATTCCAGAATCCCTATCCTTCTTACAATATTAATCATATTACATTTACTGAAACTACTCTAACATTGTTACTATTCCTTCATTTTAGGTTTAGGGGAAATATGTTTAAATTTTCATTTTCTTATTTTTATTTTTTTCCCAAAACAATTTTTCCCTGAGTTTATATACAATAACTCTTGATCCTCAAACTCAGACTTTTTACTGGCTATAGCTTCGAAAAACTTATTAGTATCGCTCTCTTCTCCTGCCCTCTCTTCCTGCATGCACTCTTTCCTCATTCCCCCCTCCATATTTTTTCTTCTACCAGTTTCTTCTTCAGCTAGTTCACCCTCTCCCCCCAGCCTCTTGTTGTCTTTCCTCATGTATTTTTTCTCCCCTTTCCCTTTTTTCATTATTTACTGTTTGGTCTTTACAATCCATCCAAAGGTGTGCCTTTTGTACATAACCTGCATGGAGGCACACACCTTCTTGCTGTACGTCCTTTCTCCCCACACTGGTTACATTGTACCTTGTTATAATCATTAATTAAATGAGAAAAGTTCCCACAAAAGAAACATGATTAAGGCTGGCCAGCAGATCTTAAATAACACTGGGTAGTGTTTCACTATGTTTTTTTTCACTTTTCAAAACAGCTTCCAGCTCCACCCTCCATTGTATAAGTTTATCTCATCACTAACTTTCACAATATTTCACACAGACCCTACATGCATTTTGTAACATTGTCATCTTTCAGTTTGTCAGTTCTAAAGTGCAAAGTAACATTTTACATTAAAGTTACTAACAGAAAACAAAATAATTGTTCATGGATAAATGTCCTTATTTTTGTTACACAGATCCAGAAATTTCATTATCGGTCCATAAGTTTCAAATGTTAAGTCACAAAAAGCCAGTTCCAATATGTATAAAAGACTGAATTTCTTGCGATTTGAAACCTAGAACACTTATTAAACTGTCCCATACATATCTGCCATATACTGTAATTTTTGTTCTTATTCTCACAGTTGGTCTTTTGTTCTTTTTAAAAACAGTTTTACTTACAGTTTGTTGTTGCTCTCCTTTTTTGTCTGCTGTCACTGCCTTATATATTTTAGTTACTGCATTATCTCCTTCCACAAAACCGACACCTTCTCAGTTTGTTGCTGCTTTCCTGTTTCACTTCCTGTCATTGCTGTATATGTTTTAACTGCTGCATTCCCTGCTGCCACATAACCTGGTTCCTTCTACACATTACCATCATCAGCACCTCTGAAACGGTGCCTGCCATCTCACCCCATGAAACAACTCTCACCTGGATTATCTGGCTTGATTATTTTTAACAGAACATCATCTGTAAACCTTTCTGACACCAGGTCTATTATCTCCACATCTACAGATTTGCTTACTTTCTTCTCCAAGGAGACAACCAAACACTGTTCACTTGTAACATCCTCCACATAGGAACCTTTGTTTACATTCTGAAGCTCCACATTGAACACATTTTTTTCTCTAAGTTATCACTTTCCACCACCAAACACTCCATAACTTTTCTCTCTCTTCCTCCATGCTACTGCCTCCCTTATGCCTCTTCCATGCTGCTGTAAGAGCCCTCTGACTCCATCTGGCATCTCCAAAGATTCTGGGAAGTTCCTCGATGCTCTGGTCAAATTTCTCCTACTAGTATAAATGCTAACTTGGGTCTCTCCTCAAAAGAGGTCACTAGCCTTGTGGGACATCCCTGTTCAACAAACACTAAATAAAATAAAAAAAAATGTTTGCACACTCACCTGGGAGGGAGGGTTGTGGTGGCTTTTCCCCCTCTCTAGTGTTCTTGCACTCCAGATGGGGTGGTATAAGCTGGTCCCTTGAGAGCAGGCCTCAGGAGAGAGGGATGTGGGTGGTCTGCCCAAGTTGTGCAATAGCTCTTGTGGAGGTGTATGAGGGAGTGGGTACACCTCTGTATCAGGGGCCTAGGTGGTCCTTCCACAGTGACGTGAAGCCCATGTTACCACCAGGGGGTAGGGTAAGGCTGCATCAAAAACACCCTAATGGCTCTTAGCATGATGGCTCTGAGATGGGTTTCATCTCATGGGGAACAAATGGTCTGTAACAGTTCTCTTCTCATGAGAAACAAATGAGTCAGTAGGTCATAGGGACCTGATCATTGGCAGGCAGCTTAGTGCAAAAAATGTACAAATGTACAAATAAAAAAGAAATGATGGATCTTAAGCAAACTTTTAAAACTGGACAGCATGAAGGATCATCGTATCCACAATGAAAAAGGATTCCAAAGGCATGATAGCAAAAAGCATGTATGCATAAGCTCTCCAAATTCCCTTTTGTAATTGCTAACAACTCCATTGATAAAGATAAAGATAAAGATCACAAGGATCTTGTTACATTGTATCTTATGAGGAGTCCTTTCAGATAAGGAGGACCCATGTCATGCAGGGTTTAATAAACCAGCATTAGAACATTAAAGATGTTTTGTGACTTTATTGGCAGGTTCTGCAAAACTGGAGTAATATACTGATAACGGACTGCATCAGTTAAATCTAAGTTCAGCTAATATGTTGTATAAACATATTAGTTATTACAACCATTAATCAATAAACAAGAAGCTCCTCTCCCTGGAAGCACTCCTCATCCTGAAGAGTGTTGACATCTGTGCAGTTACTGTGAAATGGTTTAAAGCCGAGGAAGTCACCCTGTCAGTACAAGGCTATAATGCTTTTTACAGAGTTAGACCAGCTACTGTACAAGAAGGGACAAGAGGTGGAGGTGTAGCGATCTACATAAAAAATAAGCATACCTCAAGATTGGTCAAACAATGTGACACTCTTGAGCTACTCCATGTCCAACCAACCTTAGGTAAAGTCCAGCACCATATCCTTGCCAGCTATAGGTCTCCAAATATGACCCAAAATAACCATACCAAATACTTGAATGTACTGGCATCACACATAATTCAGCTCAACACCATATTCATGTGTGATTTCAACTATCCCACCATAAACTGGAATACATACATAACCACTAACATGCTGGATCAAAGATTCCTGGATTTTGTCAATGCAAACACCCTGGAACAACAAGTCTGTACACCTACAAGGGAGTGGAAATATCCTAAATCTGTTACTCACAAATATGAGGGAATATTGCACCCTCCATTGTGTAATGTCGTTACTAGTCAGATCAGATCACAAAGTGGTAACCCTTTTAATAAATATAAAGAATGAACTCCCAGCAAACCCCAGAACTTTTAAGACATTTTCCAAGGCTAATTACCTTCTATTAAGTGAAAGCATAGCTAAATTCCAAGCCCCCCAGTTCAGAGAACATGATGGCCTATGGCAATTGTTTACAGAAACCCTTTACAAGCATGTAAACAACTGCATAGATTCAAACCAAGTTAAACTTAGGACAAACTCCAAAAACAAGCCCCCTTGGTGGTCCCCCTGTATAATAAAAAAAAAAAAAAAACTACGTCATCAATCTTAGTAAGCAGCTCAGGACTAATGAAATCCACCAAAGCTAACTTTGAGGCAGAAATAGCCTCCCAGGCTAAGGATAACCCTAAGGTATTTTTCAGCTATATACACAACCTTAAAGGGAATACCCAACAGTGTGCTGAACTAATGAAACTTCCTACACTGAACCACAGCATATAGCAAATTTGGCTGCAGTTTCACCCTCTATCACCACCAGTTTCTCCTCAGGAAATGCTCTCTTATCATTTCTACCAACTATCTCTAAGGAAAGGCACTCACCACACACTCCAGAGCTAAAAACACTGCATCACTTGGGATAAAATCCCAGGATGCCTTTTTTTTTTCCTTTAATTTCTCCAAGTCTTTTGGGGTTTTTATTTTTTTATTTATTTAACATTTGTTTACTGGGAAAGTGGAGAAATGCTCCAGATGCATGCCTTTGTAACGTGGGCGGAAAATGGAGCACCTGGAGGAAACCCACACAAACACAGGCAGGACATGCAGACTCCACACAGAAGACATCCCAACCGAACTGGAGAACCTCTTGCTGTGAGGCAACAATGCTACCGCTGAACCACTGCTCCGTCCAAATACTATTTCTAATACCATGATGGGAATGGACCCTATTCCTAAGTCAAAGTATGGTTAAATTCATGAAATTAGTATTGTTTCAATCTCTGATGCTAGCCAGAAGTGCTCTTTACAGCACTCACAATGTACCCAGTAATGACTCCTTCTGCAATTTGTATGGAGTTATGTGTATCAGTAACATATCTAAGTACGATTGTAAATTCTTTTTATAAGACCCATTGCTGCTACTGCTATTGGAAATGTTTGGGTATCCTTCTTCCACATTGCCTTCATTTCTGCCTGCAAATCCTGGACATTTATGACTTTTTGTCTCTCTGTACGTAATATACTGTAATCACTGGGTGTAGCAATTTCAATGATTAATGCTACTTTTGCCTTCTTTTCATGGACTACTATATCTAGTTTTTCTTGCATCTATTTTTTGAACTTTTGGTGATGGGTAATCCCATGTGATATAAACTTCATCATTTTCTAGAATACTTTGTGGCTGATGTGTCCAGTGTTTTTCAGCTATGCCAATATTATAATGTTTGCACAATCCCCAATGCAACAATCTTGCCACATTATTATGCCTTTCAGTATACAGTCCTTCTGCTAATAGTATATCACAACCAGCAAGATGTTCTTCCAATTCTGTTTTACAAAACTCACATTTGTCTGTTTCTCCTACATGTCCAATGGACTTTGTAAGCCATTGTGTACGTAGTCCATTAGCTTGGGCCGCCAATATTATACCTTTCTTCTTTTGGTTTAAATTCACCTCTCCTTAACCATTCTTGCATTAGATCCTGATCAACATGAGGTTGTTCCACAAATTTTCTATACTTGCAACTATATTTATACATTTTTCATGTTTCTTGCCTTCTCATCTGATCCTTCACCTTATATTCTTTCTTTTGTTTTTAGCACATTCAGTTACTGCCTGATTTTTATCTATATCTGGTTTGATATCCATTCCCTCTTGATGCCTCCTAAATAGCATGAGACATGACCTCTCAGACTCCCTAGAATCTCTCTTTAGCTACAGGCTCCAGACAGGCTTCACCCCTTGGGAGTGGATGACTGCAACTGTCATTCTACTGCAAAAAGGTAGAACATCAACAGAGCCAGGAAACTACAAACCCATATGTTTTAGTCTTATATGCAAGGCCATAGAAAGAATTATTGTGGACCTGATGAACAAAGACATAGGAACTCTTCAAACACTGGACCTACCCCAGTTCAGTTTTGTAAAGGACAGGTCATGCCTACTAAACTTGGTGGACTTCTTTGAGAGGGTCACTAGAGCCATGGATGAGGAAAACAGTACATACTGTCTACCTTGACCTGGGAAAGGCATTTTAACACAATCACTTGGGTATTATAGACAAACTCACAAATTTAGGCATAAGTCCCCATGTCACCCAATGGATAGCCAAATGGCTCACAGATAGGACACATGAAGTTAGGGTGGGGGGAATCCACCTCAACCGACAGGCCTGTTATAAGTGGTGTCCCACAGGGCTTGGTACTGGGACCTCTCCTGTTTGGAATATACTTATCTTAAATCAAGACAAATGTAGAGGGCCTTTGAGTGAACAAATTTGCTGATGACTGCAAGCTGGGTGCAATCACTGAATCCCCCAAAGATGTAGATATCCTCCAGGAAGGTCTGACACAGACAAATAACTGGTGCTAGAACCAGGGTCTAAAAGTCAATGCAACCAGATGCATAATTATACCCTTTGGGAAGATGGCTACCTCTGCAAATTACAACATTGATAACACTCCCCTAAGAGTAGACCCAATAGTAAGGGACTTGGGAACTCATGTTGACAGTAACATGAATTTTGATCATCATGTTTCCATGGTAGTAAGAAAATCCATCTATGTGGTATAACTAATAAGTAAGGGTGTGACATCCAGATCTAGGGAGATCATTGTCCTACCGTACCTAGCCCTCATTAGACAAATAATCAGGGAGAATGCACCCTTTGTCATGTACCTGTCCAGGCATTTGCAACAAGTGGCGCAGCCACAGAGGTTCCTCACTAAAAAATACAGGGTGTAAATTACATGCCCTATGCAGACTGCCATAAAGCCCTGACCCTGTACTTGGTCTCCTACAGACTACTGAGGGATGATCTGTGCCTAACCTACAAAGCATTCTCCAGTTCAGCCCTGATGGATCTGCTACACATTTACAAAACAAACTGCACTAGTATTACCCAATCTAAACCTCATCTGTGACATAAAACATGTTGGAGGAGCAGGTATGTGTCTCAGAGATTACCCCTAATCTGGAACAGACTCCCCAGTCATGTGGAATAGAACTCTTCCTTTTTCAAAAACAATTTGGACCAATGTGTGGGAAATTGCAAATTCACCCCTTGCTTGTCACCTGTGGCCCTTATGGAGAGGAGCACTTTGTAGATGCCTTAAGTCTCAGGCATATACCAAAGCCAGCCTAGTCTGTGCACATTGATAACTGAGAACGTTGGGGCATGAATGC